>NC_140062.1:613660-783257 GCF_963513975.1 Fringilla coelebs
TTAGGGGGTTTGGGATAGGTTTAGGGGACTGGAACTGGTTTGGGATGGATTTAGGGGGGGTTTGAGGTGGGTTTGGGATGGGTTTAGGGGGTTTGGGATGGGTTTGGGATGGGTTTAGGGGATTGGAACTGGCTTTGGGATGGGTTTAGGGGCTTTGGGATGGGTTTGGGCCGGGTTTAGGGGGTTTGGGGCGGGTTTAGGGGTTAGGATGGGTTTGGGGCGGGTTTAGGGGGTTTGGGATGGTTTAGGGGACTGGAACTGGGTTTGGATGGATTTAGGGGGGGTTTGAGGTGGGTTTGGGATGGGTTTAGGGGGTTTGGGATGGGTTTGGGATGGGTTTAGGGGATTGGAACTGGCTTTGGGATGGGTTTAGGGGCTTTGGGATGGGTTTGGGCCGGGTTTAGGGGGTTTGGGATGGGTTTGGGGCGGGTTTAGGGGTTGGATGGGTTTGGGGCGGGTTTAGGGGGTTTGGGATGGGTTTGGGCCGGGTTTAGGGGGTTTGGGATGGGTTTGGGCCGGGTTTAGGGGGTTTGGGATGGGTTTGGGCCGGGTTTAGGGGGTTTGGGATGGGTTTGGGGCGGGTTTAGGGGGTTTGGAGCTGGTTTTGGGTTGGGTTTAGGGGTTGGAACTGGGTTTGGGATGGGTTTAGGGGAGTTTGAGGTGAGTTTGGGATGGGTTTAGGGGGTTTGATCTGGGTTTGGGATGGGTTTAGGGGGTTGGAGCTGCGTTTGGGATGGTTTCAGGGGGTTTGAGCTGGGTTTGGGCCGGGTTTAGGGGGTTTGGGATGTGTTTGGGCCGGGTTTAGGGTGGTTTAGGATGGGTTTAGGGAGGTTTAGGATGCCTTGGGCTGGGTTTGGGGTGGATTTGGGCTGGGTTTAGGGGGATTTAGGGTGGGTTTAGGGGATTTGGGGTGGGTTTGGGAGGTTTAGGCTGGGGTAGGATGGGTTTAGGGAGGTTAGGACGGGTTTAGGATGGATTTGGAAGGTTTACAGTGGGTTTGGGCTGGGTTTAGGGGATTTGGGGTGGGTTTGGGAGGTTTAGGGTGGGTTAGGTTGGGTTTAGGGAGGTTTGGGATGGGTTTGGGGTGGGTTTGGGGGGTTTGAGCTGGCTTTGGGGTGGTTTTAGGGGATTTGGTCTGGGTTTGGGGAGGTTTAGGGTGGCTTAGGTTGGGTTTAGGGAGGTTTGGGATGGGTTTGGGGTGATTTGGGTGGGTGTAGAGGGTTTGAGCTGGGTTTGGGATGGGTTCGAGGGCTTTTGGGGTGGTTTTTAGGGGATTTGGGGTGCGTTTGGGAGGTTTAGGGGTGGTTTTAGGGGATTTTGGGGTGGGGTTTAGGGGGCATTGGACCGGTTTAGGTGGGTTAGGACGGGTTTGGGTGGGTTAGGTTGGATTTGGGTGGGTTTGGGGTGGGTTTGGGAGGTTTTGGGATGGGTTTGGGGTGGATTTGGGAAGGTCAGGCTGAGTTTAGCGTGGGTTAAGTTGGGGTTTCAGTGGGTTTGGGGTGGTTTCGGATGTGTTTGGGGGTCATTTTTGGGTGGTTTTGGGGTGTGAATGACCCTAAAAAGACCCAAAATCCCCGAAAACCGCCCCAGGTCCCGGGGGGGGGGGTATTTCTCCTCCCCCCGCTGTTCCCGTTGCCATGGGAACGGCGCGGGGGGGGGGCTCTACGGACGCGCGGTTGCCATGGGAACAGCGCGGAGGGGGTTATGCGGCGTTGCCATGGCGACAGCGACGCGGAGGGAGGAAGCGGAACCGTGGGAACAGCGGGGAGAGCAGTTCCCATGGTAACGGGAACAGCGGCGCAGAGGGAGGAGCGCGTGTTGGTGGAACGGCGGTTGCCATGGGAACGGGTGGTTCCTATGGCAACGGGAACAGCGAGAGGAGCGGGAATCGCGCCCCTCCCACCGGAAAAATGGGATCGGGGAGGGGAGACCCCAAAATAAGACCCCCCCCCAAAAAAAATTGGGGTCTCAGGGGTGCGGTCCCCAAAAATTTGGGGTCCCAAGGGTGCGACACGCCCCCAAATAAAAGGACTCACTCCCCAAAAAGTTGGAGTCTGCCCCCAAAAAAAGACTCAAAGGTGCGAGCCTCCCTCCGAAAATGGAACCCC
Source organism: Fringilla coelebs (assembly GCF_963513975.1). Classification (NCBI taxonomy): domain Eukaryota; kingdom Metazoa; phylum Chordata; class Aves; order Passeriformes; family Fringillidae; genus Fringilla; species Fringilla coelebs. Next base: position 615,769 of record NC_140062.1, read on the forward strand.
ACTCCAAAATTTGGGGTCCCAAAGGTGCGACCCCTTAAAAAATTGGGGACCCCCACCCAAAAAAGGCAGCCAAGGATGCACTGGAAAAAAAATGGAACATCTTAAAATTTGGGGAACCCCCCCCAAAAAAATTGGGTTCCCAAGGGTGTGACCCCCCCCACAACATTTGGGAATTTGGGGTCACCCTCAGAAAAGGAAAGCAAGGGTAAGACCCCCTCCCAAAAATGGGGCTCCCCTCAAAATTTGGGGACCCCTCCTCAAAAAAAGAGACCTTGGAGTGCAACTTTCCCCCCCAAATTATGGGGTCCCAAAGGCGTGACTCACCCCAAAAAAGGGACCCCGCAAAAAAATTGGGGTTATCCCAAAATTGGGGTCCCAAGGGTGCACCCCCCCAAAAAAACCTTGGGGACCCCTTAAAAAATTGGGGTCCTAAGGGTGTGACCCCCCGCCCCCAAAAATAGGGACAACCTCAGAAAAGGATCCTAAGGGTGCAACCCCACTCCAAAAATGGAACAAATTTGGGGACCCCTCCCCAAAAAAGGGACCCTGGAGTGCGATTTGGGGGAATCTCATGATTTGGGGAGGGGGTCTGAGATCCCCAAAATACACACAAATCCACAAAGCCAAGCAGGACCCCCAAATTCCCACAGAATCCCACAAGGATTTGCTTTGACCACGGCAGCATTAAGGAAACAAAGAACCCCAGGGCGCTTTTTCGATCATTTTCCTCACAATTTTCCCTTTTTTACTCACGTTTCCCATCCTTTTCCCCACAAGTTTCCCACCATTTTTCCTCTCACACTTCCCGCCCTTCTGTCCCTTCACATTTCCCATCATTTTTGGCCTCATGTTATCTGTATTTTTTCTCTTTATCTTTTACACCCTTTTTTCCTCCCGTTTCCTGTCTTTTCCCCCTCATGTTTCCTTCCTTTTTCTCCCCTCACATTTCCCGCTCTTTTTTCCCCTCACGTTTCCCCTCTTTTCTCCCCCCATATTTTTCACCCTTTTTCCCCTCATGTTTCCTGCCCTTTTTGCCCCTCACATTTCCCACCATTTCTCTCCTTGTTTCAAACCTTTTCTTCCTCTCATTTCCCGTCCTTTTCGCTCAAGTTTATTGTCCTTTTGGCTTTCAATTTGCTGCCTTTTCTCCCCTCACATTTCCTGCCCTTTTTCCCCCTCACATTTCCCACCTTTTCTCCCGTGGTTTAATACCTTTTTTTCCTCTCATTTCCCGTCCTTTTCGCTCAAGTTTATTCTCGTTTTTGCCTTCCATGTCCCATCATTCTTTCCCCTCACGTTTCCCCCCCTTTTCTCCCCTCATGTTTCCCGCCTTTTTCTCCCCTCATGGCTCCTTCCCCTTTCTCCCCTCACATTTCCCACCATTTCTCCCCTTCTGTTTCATACCTTTTCCTTCCTCTCATTTCCCGTCCTTTTCACTCAATTTCATTCTCCTTTTTGCCATCCATGTCCCGCCTTTCTTTCCCCTCACGTTTCCCCCCCTTTTCTCCCCTCACGTTTCCCGCTCTTTTTCCCCTCATGGCTCCTTTCCCTTTCTCCCCTCACATTTCCCACCATTTCTCCCCTGGTTTCATACCTTTCCTTCCTCTCATTTCCCATCCTTTTTGCTCAAGTTTACTGACCTTTTTGCCTTCCATTTCCCACTCTTTCCCCCCTCACATTTCCTGCCCTTTTCACCCCACAAGATCCCCACCATTTTGTCCCCTCACGTTTCCCCCCCTTTTCTCCCCCCATATTTTCCAACCTTTTCCCCCTCATGTTTCCTGCCATTTTTCCCCTCACATTTCCCACCATTTCTCCCCTTGTTTCAAACCTTTTCTTCCTCTCATTTCCCATCCTTTTCGCTCAAGTTTATTCTCCTTTTTGCCATCCATGTCCCACCTTTCTTTCCCCTCACGTTTCCCGCCCTTTTCTCCCCTCACGTTTCCCGCTCTTTTTCCCCTCACATTCCTCCACCCTTTTCCCCCTCACATTTCCCACCATTTCTCTCCTTGTTTCATACCTTTTCTTCCTCTCATTTCCCATCCTTTTCACTCAAGTTTATTCTGGTTTTTGCCTTCCATGTCCACCTTTCTTTCCCCTCACGTTTCCCCCCCTTTTCTCCCCTCACGTTTCCCGCTTTTTTTCCCCTCATGGCTCCTTCCCCTTTCTCCCCTCACATTTCCCACCATTTCTCCCCTTGTTTCATACCTTTTCTTCCTCTCATTTCCCATCCTTTTCACTCAAGTTTACTGTCTTTTTGCCTTCCATTTCCCACTCTTTCCCCCCTCACATTTCCTTCCCTTTTCGCCCCACAAGATCCCCACCATTTTGTCCCCTCATGTTTCCCCCCCTTTTCTCCGCTCTCGTTTTCCACCCTTTTTCTCCTCATGGTTCCTTCCCCTTTTCCCCTCACATTTCCCACCATTTCTCCCCTTGTTTCAAACCTTTTCTTCCTCTCATTTCCCGTCCTTTTCACTCAAGTTTGCTCTCCTTTTTGCCTTCCATTTCCTGACTTTCCCCCTCACCTTTCACACCTTTTCCCCCTCATGTTTCCCGCTCTTTTCTCCCCTCACCTCAAAATTACCTAAAACTGCACAAACATCCCCTAAAACCACCCAAAAATGTCCTTAAAAATGCCCAAAATACCCCAAAAGCGCCCTATAACCACCTAAAATACCCCAAACCCAGCAAAAATTCCCAAATATCCTAAAATCGCCCCTAAGAATACCCCCAAAACTCCCTAGAATTACCCAAAAAATGCCTAAAAATACCCCATAACTGCACCAAAACCAGCAAAACTCCCCCTAATTCCGAAAACCCCCCCCCGAAATAGCCCCAAAATCCCCTAAAATCACCCCAAAATGGCCCAAAATCGCCCCAAAAGTGCCCCAAATCCCCCCCAGGTCTCGCGGGGGGGTGGTCCCCCTGGTCGCTGTTCCCGTTGCCATGGGAACAGCGCGGTTGCCATGAGAACAGCGCGGGGGGAGGGGGGCGAGCACTGCCGCGTTGCCATGACGACGACGGCGCGGAGGGAGTGGGCGCAACAGCGGGAACAGCATGAAAGAAGGTTTCCACGGTAACGGGAACAGCGGCGCGGGGAGGGGGGAGCGGAGATTGGCGGAACTGCGGTTGCCATGGGAACGGGAGAGGGCGGTTCCCATGGCAACGGGAACAGCGCGGAGGGCGGGAATCGCCGCCTCCCTCCGGGAAAATGGGATCGGAGAGGGGGAGGACCCCAAAAATGGGACCGCCCCCAAAATTTGGGGACCCCTCCCCAAAATAGGGACCCTGGGGTGAGACCCGCAGCCCTCCCAAAAATTGGTGACCCCCACCCAAAATTTGGGGTCTGAAGGGCGCGACCCCCTCCCAAAATTTGGGGATCACCCCCTCAAACGGGACTCCCGAAAATTTGGGGTTTCAGGGGTGCGATCCCCCCACAAATTGGGGGCCACCACCCCAAATTGGGACCCCTCCAAATTTGGGGTCTCAAGGACGCGACCCCCCCTAAAAATTGGGGACGTTCCAAAAATTTGGGGTCCTAGAGGTGAGGACCCCCCCAAAAATATGGAACCTCCCAAAAATTGGGGTCCCCCTCCCAAAATTTCGGGTCCCAGAGGTGCGAACCCCCCTAAAAGATGGAATCGCCCAAATTTGGGGTCCCAGGAACGCGACACCCCCCCCCAAAGAAATGGAACCTCCCAAAATTTCGGACCCCCCTCCCAAAATTTGCGGTCCCAAAGGTGTGCGACCCCCCCCATCCCAAAAAATGGAACCGCCCAAAATTTGAGGACCCGCCCCCAAAATTTGGGGTACAAAGAGCGCGACCCCCCCAAAAAAAATTCTGTCTCCCCTAAAAATCCGGAGGCTCCGCCCTCCCCCCCCCAAAAATGGATTCTCCCAAAATTTGGGGTCCTAAAGGTTCGGACCCCCTCAAAAAAAATGGAATCGCCCAAAATTTGGGGGCCCCTCCCCAAAATTTGGGGTTCCCAAGTCACGAACCCCCCCCCCCCGCCAAAAAAAAGTGGAATCACCCAAAATGGGGGGGAAGGGGGGGGGGTCCCAGGGGTGTGACACCCCCCCCCAAAAATGGATCCGCCCAAAATTTGTGGTCTCCAAAGGGCCCCAGGCCCCGCCCCCGAGCCCTAAGCCCCGCCCACAAAGGGCTCAGCCCCGCCCCTATAGCCCAGACCACGCCCTTAAAATGTTCAGACCGCGCCCATAAATGACTGAACCACGCCCTAATATTGTCTAAGCCACGCCCACAAATCCCATCAGGCCCCGCCCCTTATCACAGGCCACGCCCCACCCGGAAGTGCCCCCGCGGGGGGGGGTGGGGGAGGGGCGGGGGGAGCAAAGGGCGCTCGGGGCAGGAGGGGGAGGGGAGCGAACGCTAATTAGTGAGTGCGGGTTAATTAATTGGGGGGGGATTGAGGGGGTAATTAAGGGCGGAGGGGGTAATTAGGGGGGTGGGGGGTTAATTAAGGGGACTTGGGGCTTAATTAGGGGTTAATTAGGGCGGTCTGTGGGTTAATTAGTGGGTTTGGGGCTTAATTAGGGCGGTTTGTTGGTTAATTAGTGGGTTTGGGGCTTAATTAGGGGTTAATTAGAAGGTTATGGGGTTAATTAGGCGGTTTGGGGCTTAATTACCGGTTAATTAGAAGATTAGGGGGTTAATTAGTGGAGTTTGGGGCTTAATTAGGGGTTAATTAGAAGCTTAGGTGGGTAATTAGTGGGGTTTGGGGGTTAATTAGGGGCTAATTAGAAGGTTAGGGGGTTGTTTAGTGGAGTTTGGGGCCTAATTAGGGGTTAATTAGAGCGGTTTGTTGGTTAATTAGGGGGTTTTGCGGCTTAATTAGGGGTTATTAGAAAGTTAGGTGGTAATTAGTGGGGTACAGGGCTTAATTAGGGGTTAATTAGAAGGTTAGGGGGTTGTTTAGTGGAGCTTGGGGCCTAATTAGGGGTTAATTAGAAGCTTAGGTGGGTAATTAGTGGGGTTTGGGGCTTAATTAGGGGTTAGTTAGAAGGTTGGGGGTTAATTAGTGGGGTTTGGGGCTTAATTAGGGGTTAATTAGAAGGTTAGGGGGTTAATTAGTGGGGTTTGGGGCTTAATTAGGGGTTAATTAGAAGGTTATGGTGTTAATTAGTGGAGTTTGGGGATTAATTAGGGGTTAATTAGAAGCTTAGGTGGGTAATTAGTGGGGTTTGGGGCTTAATTAGGGGTTAATTAGAAGGTTAAGTGGTTGATTAGTGCGGTTTGGGGGTTAATTAGGGCGGTTTGAGGGTTAATTAGGGGAATTTTGGAATTAATTAGGAGAATTCAGATGTTAATTAGAAGGTTTGGGGTTAATTAGGGTGGTTTGGGGGTTAATTAGTGGGATTTGGGGGTTTAATCAAGGAAAATTGGGGCTTAATTAGGGGAATTTCAGGGTTAATTAGGTGAGTTCAGGGTTAATTAGTGGATTTGGGGGGCTAATTAGGGGAGTTCGGGGGTTAATTAGGTCGGTTTGGGGTTAATTAGAGGGGGTTGGGAGTTAATTAGTGGGATTTGGGGGGTTAATTAGGGCGGTTTGGGGTTAATTAGGGCAATTTTGGGGTTAATTAAGGGAGTCTGGGCATTAATTAAGGGAGAGGGGGGTTAATTAGGGCCGTTTGGGGTTAATTAGGGCGGTTTGGGGTTAATGATGACGGTCTGAGTGTTAATTAGGGAAACTTGGGGGTTAATTAGCGGGGTTTGAGGGTTAATTAAGGGGGGTTTGGGGGTAATTAAGGCGGTTCGGGGTTAATTAGGGAGCTTTGGAGGTTAATTAGGGGGATTTGGTGGTTAATTAGGGGGGGTTTAAGGGTTAATTAGGGCGGGTTGGGGGTTAATTGGCATTAATTATTGTTTATTAGTGTTACTTGGGGTTAATTAGTGTTAATTTGGGTTGGGTAGGGTGAGCTGGGCGGGTTCATTCGTGATAATTAGGGGTTAATTAGTGTTAATTAGTGTTAATCAGCGCTAATTAGGGGTTAATTAGCATTAATTAGCGTTAATTAGCGCTAATTGGCTGCCCCCAGGCCATGGAGGAGCAGCCTCGGACTCGGCGGGTTGGAATCCTGGGATACGGAACACTCGGTACTGGTTTGGACTGGGATGGACTGGGATGGACTGGGAGGGACTGGGATGGACTGGGAGGGACTGGGATGGAACTGGGAGGGAACTGGGATGGACTGGGAGGGACTGGGATGGACTGGGAGGGAACTGGGAGGGACTGGGAGGGACTGGGATGGACTGGGAGGGAACTGGGATCAAACTGGGATGGACTGGGATGAACTGGGATGGACTGGGATGGACTGGGAGGGACTGGGAGGGACCTGGGTTATACTGGGTTATACTGGGAGGGACTGGGAGGGAACTGGGATGGAACTGGGTTATACTGGGATGGACTGGGTTATACTGGGTTATACTGGGATGGACTGGGTTATACTGGGATGGACTGGGCTATACTGGGTGGGACTGGGTTATACTGGGTTATAATGGGAGGGACTGGGTTATACTGGGTTATACTGGGATGGACTGGTTTATACTGGGATGGACTGGGCTATACTGGTTTATACTGGGTGGGACTGGTTTATACTGGGATAGACTGGGTTATACTGGGATGGACTGGGCTGTACTGGGATGGACTGGGCTGTACTGGGGGATACTGGGATACAGAGAGCTCGGTAATGGGACAAACTGGGAGGGACTGGGAGGGCACACTGGGATGGACTGGGATAAACTGGGGGATACTGGGGACATTGAGAGGGGACACTGAGGGGAATTGGGAGGGGACACTGGGGACATTGGGGGACACTGGGAGGGACTGGGACAGACTGGGACAGACTGGGACAGACTGGGAGGGGACACTGGGAGGTGACAGGGGGGATGTGACAGGGCTGTCCCCAATGTCCCCAGGACAGTTCCTGCTGTCACACGGAGGTGACACGGGGGAGGTGACAGGGCTGTCCCAGGGGAGGTGACACGGGGGAGGTGGCACTGCTATCCCAGGGCTGTCCCAGGGGAGGTGACACCGCTGTCCCCGATGTCCCCAGGGCAGTTCCTGGCGTCGCAGCTGCTGTCGCACTGTCCGTCCGTCGGTCTGTCCCTGTCCCTGTCCCTGGGGGAGGTGACAGGGCTGTCCCAGGGGAGGTGACAGGGCTGTCCCAGGGGAGGTGGCACTGCTGTCCCAGGGCTGTCCCAGGGGAGGTGGCACTGCTGTCCCAGGGCTGTCCCAGGGGAGGTGACACCGCTGTCCCCGATGTCCCCAGGGCAGTTCCTGGCGTCGCAGCTGCTGTCGCACTGTCCGTCCGTCGGTCTGTCCCTGTCCCTGTGCCCCAGGGAGGTGACAGGACTGTCCCAGGGGAGGTGGCACTGCTGTCCCAGGGCTGTCCCAGGGGAGGCGACAGGGCTGTCCCGGGGAGGTGACAGTGACAATCCCGATGTCCCCAGGGCAGTTCCTGGCGTCGCAGCTGCTGTCGCACGGTCCGTCCGTCGGTCTGTCCCTCGCCTTTGTCTGGGCTCGCCGCTGGGAGGCGCTGGAGGCGCTGCCGCCCCATCTGCGCCTGCGCCACCTGCGCGACCTGCCGGGCACGTGAGGGACCCCAAAATATCCTGGAGTCACCCCAAAAACGGCCCAAAAATGACCCGGATTCACCCCAAAAACGGCCCCAAAAATGGCCAAATTCAGCCCAAAAATGGCCCCAAAATATCCCGGATTCACCCCAATAATGTCCCAAGAATGTCCCGGATTCACCCCAAAAACGGCCCCATAAATGTCCCGGATTCACCCCAAAAATATCCCGGATTCACCCCAAAAATGGCCCTAAAATGTCCTGGATTCACCCCCAAAACGGCCTCAAAATATCCCGGATTGACCCCAAAAATGGCCCCAAGAATGTCCCGGATTCGCCCCAAAAATGGCCCCAAAATATCCCGGATTCACCCCAAAAACGGCCTGGATTCACCCCAAAATGGCCCCAAAAATGACCTGGATTCACCCCAAAAATGGCCCCAAAATGTCCTGAATTCACCCCAAAAATGGCCCCAAAACTGGCACCGATTCACCCCAAAAATGGCCCCAAGAATGTCCCGGATTCACCCCAAAAATTGCCCCAAATTCACCCCAAAAACGGCCCCAAAAATGTCCCGGATTCACCCCAAAAATGTCCCGGATTCACCCCAAAAATGGCCCCAAGAATGTCCCGGATTCGCCCCAAAAATGGCCCCAAAATATCCCGGATTGACCCCAAAAATGGCCCCAAGAATGTCCCGGATTCGCCCCAAAAATGGCCCCAAAATATCCCGGATTCACCCCAAAAACGGCCTGGATTCACCCCAAAATGGCCCCAAAAATGACCCGGATTCACCCCAAAAATGTCCCGGATTCATCCCAAAAATGGCCCCAAAATACCCCGAATTCACCCCAAAAACGGCCCCATAAATATCCAGGATTCACCCCAAAAACGGCCCTAAAAATGTCCTGAATTCACCCCAAAAAATGTCCCAGATTCACCCCAAAAACGGCCCCAAGAATGTCCTGGATTCACCCCAAAAACAGCCCCAAAAATATTCCGGATTCACCCCAAAATATCCCGGATTCACCCCAAAAATATTTCGGATTCACCCCAAAAATGGCCCCAAAAATGTCCCGGATTCACCCCAAAAATGGCCCCAAAACCGGCCCGAATTCACCCCAAAAACAGCCCCAAAATGTCCCGGATTCACCCCAAAAATGGCCCCAAAATATCCTGGATTCACCCCAAAACCAGGCCGGATTCACCCCCAAAACCAACCGAATTCACCCCAAAAACGGCCCCAAAAATATCCCAGATTCACCCCAAAAATGGCCCAAAAAATGTCCCGGATTCACCCCAAAAAAGGCCCCAAAATGTCCCAAATTCACCCCAAAAATGGCCCCAAAAACGGCCCCAAAATATCCCGGATTCACCCCGAAAATGGCCCCAAAATGTCCCGGATTCAACCCAAAAATGGCCCCAAAAATGTCTCGGATTCACCCCAAAAATGGCCCCAAATTCCCCCCAAAAATGTCCCAAATTCACCCCAAAAATGGCCCCAAAAATATCCCGGATTCACCCCAAAAATGTCCCGGATTCACCCCAAAAAAGGCCCCAAAATGCCCTGAATTCACCCCTAAAATGGCCCCAAATTCACCCCAAAAATGGCCCGGATTCACCCCAAAAATGACCCCAAAACCGGCCTGGATTCACCCCAAAAATGACCCCAAAATATCCCGGATTCACCCCAAAAATGTCCCGGATTCACCCCAAAAACGGCCCCAAAATATCCCGGATTCACCCCAAAAATATCCTGAATTTACCCCAAAAATGTCCCAAAGCAGCCCCAAAATACCCCAAAGAAACCCCAAACACCCGATGTCCCCAAATGTCCCCAAATGTCTCAAATGTCCCCCGTCCCCCAATGTCCCCAATGTCCCCAATGTCCCCTCAATGTCCCCAATGTCCCCAAACCTCCACAACGCCCCCAATCCCCCCAATGTCCCCAATCCCCCCAATGTCCCCAACCCCCCCAATGTCCCCTCAATGTCCCCAATGTCCCCATTATGTCTCCAATGTCCCCAACCCCCCCAATGTCCCCAATCCCCCCAATGTCCTCAACCTCCCCAATGTCCCCATTATGCCCCCTATGTCCCCAACCCCCCCAATGTCCCCAATGTCCCCAATTCCCCCAATGTCCCCCCAATGTCCCCCCAATGTCCCCAATCCCCCCGATGTCCCCAATGTCCCACCAATGTCCCCTCAATGTCACCAAACCCCTTAATGTCCCCAACCCCCCCAATATCCCCATTATGCTCCCAATGTCCCCAATGTCCCCAACCCCCAATGTCCCCAAATGTCCCCAATCTCCCCAATGTCCCCAACCCCCCTGATGTCCCCAATGTCCCCAACCCCCCGATGTCCCCAATGTCCCCAACCTCCCCGATGTCCCCAATCCCCCCAATGTCCCCAATCCCCCCCGATGTCCCCAATGTCCCCAGTGTCCCCAATGTCCCCAACCCCCCCTGTGATGTCCCCGATGTCCCCGCTGATGTCCCCACCGCTGTCCCCAGGGGGGTGGACCTGGTGGTGGAGGTGGCACACCCGTGTGTGACACAGGAGCACGGCGAGGACATCCTGGGACACGCCGACCTCATGGTGACACCGCGGGGACAGCGCCCGCCTGGCCCCAATGTCCCCAGTGTCCCCCCAATGTCCCCAGTGTCCCCAAATCCCCCCAATGTCCCCAATCCCCCATTGTCCCCACTGTCCCCAATTCCCCCCATGTCCCCAATGTCCCCAGTGTCCCCAATGTCCCCAAATCCCCCCAGTGTCCCCAATGTCCCCAGTGTCCCCAAATCCCCCAATGTCCCCAGTCCCTACAATGTCCCCATGACCTCATTGTCCCCAATGTCCCCAAATCCCCCATTGTCCCCAAGCCCCCAGTGTCCCCAAATTCACCCAATGTCCCCAGTGTCCCCAATCCTCTCAATGTCTCCAATGTCCCCAATCCCCCCGATGTCCCCCAATCTCCCAATGTCCCCGCAATGTCCCCAATGTCCCCAGTGTCCCCAAATCCACCCAATGTCCCCATTGCCCCCAATCCCCCCAATGTCCACAATGCCCCCAATCCCCCCAATGTCCCCATTGTCCCCAGTGTCCCCAAATCCACCCAATGTCCCCAATCCTCTCAATGTCTCCAATGTCCCCAATCTCCCAATGTCCCCCCAATGTCCCCAATGTCCCAGATCCCTCCAATATCCCCAGTGTCCCCAATCCCCCCAATGTCCCCATTGCCCCCGATGTCCCCAATGTCCCCAATCCCCCCAATCCCCCCATTGACCCCAATGTCCCCAATGTCCCCATTGCCCCAATGTCCCCAATCCCCCCAATGTCCCCAATCCCCCCAATGTTCCCAATCCCCCCATCCCCTCAATGTTCCCATTACCCCCAGTGTCCCCAATGTCCCCATTGCCCCCGATCCCCCCGATGTCCCCAGTGTCCCCAATGCTGTCCCCAGCTGGGGTCCCCCATGGTGCTGGCGGACGCCGTCACTGACCCCAATCCCCCAATGTCCCCAATCCCCCCATTGACCCCAATGTCCCCAATGTCCCCATTCCCCCAATGTCCCCACTGACCCAAATGTCCCCATTACCCCCATTGCCCCCAGTGTCCCCAATCCCCCTGATGTCCCCACTGACCCCAATGTCCCCAATCCCCCCAATGTCCCCATTCCACCCAGTGTCCCCACTGACCCCAATCCCCCCAATGTCCCCAGTGTCCCCAATCCCCCAATGTCCCTGATGTCCCCATTACCCCCATTGCCCGCAATGTCCCCAATCCCCCCGATGTCCCCAATGTCCCCAATCCCCCCGATGTCCCCAATGCCCCCGATGTCCCCATTACCCCCAATCCCCCCAATGTCCCCAACCCCCCAATGTCCCCACTGACCCCCATGTCCCCAATGTCCCTGATGTCCCCAATGTCCCCAATCCCCCCAATGTCCCCAATCCCCCCGATGTCCCCGATGTCCCCATTACCCCCAATCCCCCCGATGTCCCCGATGTCCCCAATGTCCCCCTGCTGTCCCCAGCTGGGGTCCCCCACGGTGCTGGCGGACGCCGTCACCGAGGAGCGGCTGCGGGCGGCGGCGGCGCGCGGGGGCCACACCCTGTACGTCCCGCGGGGGGCGCTGTGGGGCTGCGAGGACATCGCCAGGATGGACAGCGCGGGGACACTGCAGGTGACATTGGGGACACTGGGGACAGTGGGGACATTGGGGGGAATGGGGACATTGGGGACATTGTGGGGAATGGGGACATCGCCAGGATGGACAGCGCGGGGACACTGCAGGTGACATTGGGGACATTGGGGACAGTGGGGACAGTGGGGGGAATGGGGACACTGGGGACATTGGGGACATCGCCAGGATGGACAGCGCGGGGACACTGCAGGTGACATTGGGGACATTGGGGACACGGCTGGGGACACTGCGGGGAATGGGGACAATGGGGACATCGCCCGGATGGACACCGATGGGGACATTGGGGACATTGAGGGGAATGGGGACATTGGGGACAATGGGGACATTGGGGACACTGGGGACAATGGGGGGAATGGGGACTTTGGGGACATTGGGGACTTTGGGGACATTGGGGACAATGGGGACAATGGGGGGAATGGGGACAATGGGGGGAATGGGGACATTGGGGACATCGCCAGGATGGACAGCATGGGGACACTACAGGTGACACCAGAGGGGACACTGGGGACAGTGGGGACATTGGGGGGATTGGGGGGAATGGGGACATTGGGGGAAGGGGGACATTGGGGACATTGGGGACATCGCCAGGATGGACAGCGCGGGGACACTGCAGGTGACACTGATAGGGACACTGGGGACATTGGGGGGATTGGGGACATTGGGGGGATTGGGGACATTGGGGACATTGGGGACATTGGGGACATGGGGGGGATTGGGGACATTGGGGACATTGGGGACATTGGGGACATTGGGGACATTGGGGGGATTGGGGACAATGGGGACATGGCCAGGATGGACAGCGCGGGGACACTGCAGGTGACATTGGGGACAGTGGGGACAGTGGGGACATTGGGGACAATGGGGACATTGGGGGGAATGGGGACATCGCCAGGATGGACAGCGCGGGGACACTGCAGGTGACATTGGGGACATTGGGGACATTGGGGACAGTGGGGACAATGGGGGGAATGGGGACATTGGGGACATTGGGGACATTGTGGGGAATGGGGACATCGCCAGGATGGACAGCACGGGGACACTGCAGGTGACATTGGGGACATTGGGGACACGGCTGGGGACACTGGGGGGAATGGGGACAGTGGGGACATTGGGGACATTGGAGACATTGGGGGGAATGGGGACACTGGGGACATTGCCAGGATGGACAGCGCGGGGACACTGCAGGTGACACCAGAGGGGACACTGGGGACATTGAGGGGAATGGGGACAATGGGGACAATGGGGGTAATGGGGACATTGGGGGGATTGGGGACATCACCAGGATGGACAGCGCGGGGACACTGCAGGTGACACCGATGGGGACACTGGGGACAGTGGGGACATTGGGGACGCTGGGGAGAATGGGGACATTGGGGACAATGGGGACATTGGGGACAGTGGGGACATTGGGGACATTGGGGACATTGGGGACATTGCCCGGATGGACAGCGCGGGGACACTGCAGGTGACACTGGGGACATTGGGGACATTGGGGGGAAAGGGGACATTGGGGACATTAGGGATATTGGGGACATTGGGGACAATGGGGACATTGGGGACAGTGGGGACAGTGGGGACATTGGGGACATCGCCAGGATGGACAGTGCGGGGACACTGCAGGTGACACCAAAGGGGACACTGGGGACAGTGGGGGGATTGGGGGGATTGGGGACAATGGGGACATTGGGGACACTGGGGGGAATGGGGACACTGGGGGGATTGGGGATAATGGGGACACTGGGGACACTGCAGGTCCCCTGATGCTGTCCCCTGGTTGTGTGCCCTGTGCTGTGTCCCCAGAGGTGACAATGACAATGACAATGACAATGACAGTGACAATGACACTGTCCCCTGTGTCCCCAGGCCCTGCAGGTGACAATGACCAAGGCCCCGGGCAGTTTCCGTGCCCAGGGCTGGCTGTCCCTGTGTCCCCAAGGGTGACAATGACAATGACAATGACAATGACAGTGACAATGACAATGACAGTGACAATGACAATGACAATGACACTGTCCCCACTCTGTCCCCAGGCCCTGCAGGTGACAATGACCAAGGCCCCGGGCAGTTTCCGTGCCCAGGGCTGGCTGTCCCCGCGGGTGGCGGCCGCGGTGGCCTCGGGGACGCGCACGCTGCTGTACCAGGGTCCCCTGCGGCCGCTCTGTCCCCTTGTCCCCAACAACGTCAACAGCATGGCGGCCGCCGCGGTGGCAGCGCCGCGGCTGGGCTGGGACGGCGTCACCGCCCGCCTGGTGGCCGACCCCAGGTGGGTGACACCTACCTGTCACCTCTGTGTCACCCCTCTGTCACCTGTGTCACCTGTGTGTCACCTCTGTGTCACCTGTGCTGTGTGTGTCACCTCTGTGTCACCTGTGTCACCTGGGCTGGGACGGCGTCACCGCCCGCCTGGTGGCCGACCCCAGGTGGGTGGCACCTGTGTCACCTCTGTCACCTCTGTGTCACCTGAGTCATGTCTGTGTCACATGTGTGTCACCTGTGTCACCTGTGTCACCTCTGTGTCACCTGTACTGTGTGTGTGTCACCTCTGTGTCACCTGTGTCACCTGGGCTGGGACGGCGTCACCGCCTTCCTGGTGGCCGACCCCAGGTGGGTGCCACCTACCTGTCACCTCTGTGTCACCCCTCTGTCACCTGTGTGTCACCTGTGTGTCACCTGTGTGTCACCTGTGCTGTGTGTGTCACCTGTGTACCCTGTGCTCTGTGTGTCACCTGTGTCACCTATGTCACCTGTGCTCTGTGTGTCACCTGTGTCACCTGTGTCACCTGTGTGTCACCTGCGTGTCACCTCTGTGTCACCTGTGTCACCTGTGTCACCTGACTGTCACCTGTGTGTCACTTGTGTCACCTGTGTGTCACCTGTGCTGTGTGTGTGTCACCTGTGTCACCTGTGTACCCTGTGTGTCACCTGTGTCACCTGTGCTGTGTGTCACCTGTGCTGTGTGTGTCACCTGTGTCACCTGTGTGTCACCTGTGTCACCTGTGCTCTGTGTGTGTCACCTGTGTCACTTGTGCTGTGTGTGTCACCTCTGTGTCACCTGTGTGTCACCTGGGCTGGGACGGCGTCACCGCCTGCCTGGTGGCCGACCCCAGGTGGGTGCCACCTGTGTCACCTGAGTGTCACCTACTGTCACCTGTGTCACCTGTGTGTCACCTACTGTGTCCCCTGTGCTGTGTGTGGCACCTGAGTGTCACCTTCTGTGTCACCTGTGTGTCACCTGTGCACCGATGTCACCCCTGTGTCACCTGTGTGTCCCCTGTGTCACCTGTGATGTGAGTGTCACCTGTGTCACCTGTGTCACCTGTGCTGTGTGTGTCACCTGTGTCACCTCTGTGTCACCTGTGTGTCACCTGTGTGTCACGCCTGTCCCCTCAGTCTCCCCTCAGTGTCCCTCCAGTGCCACCCCAATGTCCCCTCCCTGTCCCCACTGTCCCCAACTGTCACATTGTCACCGTGGAGGTGTCCCCAATTGTCACTCTCAGTGTCCCCAATGTCCCCTCATTGTCCCCAATGTCCCTGTCACTGTCCCCTCAGTGTCCCCAATGTCCCCATTGTCCCCAATGTCCCTGTCACTGTCCCCGACTGTCACATCATCGAGGTCGCGGTCACACCCTCTCAGTGTCACTCTCAGTGTCCCCAATGTCCCCGCAGGGTCCCCGACTGTCACATCATCAATGTCGAGGTGTCCCCAATGTCCCCAATTGTCACTCTCAGTGTCCCCAATGTCCCTGTCCCTGTCACTGTCCCCTCTCAGTGTCCCCGACTGTCACATCATCGATGTCACGGTCACACACCCTCAGTGTCACTCTCATTGTCCCCACTGTCCCCTCTCAGTGTCCCCGACTGTCACATCATCGAGGTCGCGGTCACACCCTCTCAGTGTCACTCTCAATGTCCCCAATGTCCCCGCAGAGTCCCCGACTGTCACATCATTGATGTCCCCAGTGTCCCCTCATTGTCCCCAATGTCCCCTCAGTGTCCCCAATGTCCCTGTCACTGTCCCCTCTCAGTGTCCCCGACTGTCACACCATCGAGGTGGCGGTCACACACTCTCAGTGTCACTCTCAGTGTCACTCTCATTGTCCCCAATGTCCCCGCAGTGTCCCCGACTGTCACATCATCGAGGTCGCCGTCACACATACCCAATGTCCCCAATGTCCCCTCAGTGTCCCCAATGTCCCCGCAGTGTCCCCGACTGTCACATCATCGAGGTCGCGGTCACACACTCTCAGTGTCACTCTCAGTGTCCCCAATGTCCCCGCAGTGTCCCCGACTGTCACATCATCGAGGTCGCCGTCACACATTCCCAGTGTCCCTGTCACTCTCAGTGTCACTCTCAGTGTCCCCACTGTCCCCGCAGTGTCCCCGACTGTCACATCATCGAGGTCGCCGTCACCGCCGTGCCCGAGGCCGGCCGCTCCCTCACCGTCACCAGCACCCGCCGCAACCCCGCCGAGCCCGGCGCCGTCACGGGCAGCGCCACCCGCCACAGCTTCTGGAGCAGCGTGCAGGGTCTGTCACCCGTGCCACCCCCCGGTGTCACCCGTGCCACCCCCCCGGTGTCACCCGTGCCACCCCCCCGGTGTCACCCGTGCCACCCCCCGGTGCCACCTGTGCCACCTCGGGGCCGCTCACTCTGTCCCCTCCCCGCAGCCTGCACCGGACACGGCGGCTGCGTCAAGCTGTGCTGAGGAGGGACGGCGGAAACACCCGCGGGGACAATTTGGGGACAATTTGGGGACATTTTGGGGACAATAAAGACCTGGCGGGGGCCTGGCGGTGGTGGCGCCCTTCTTGTAATGGCGGCCGGGAGGAGGCGCGATCTGATTGGTGGAAGCGCCGCGCGGTGCGCGACGGGAGAAAGGGTTATCACCGCTGATTGGTTAACGGCGCGATGCAAAGCATCACGGGAAGAAGGTCAAAGCGCTGATTGGTCAGACGCTGTGGCGGGAGAAGGTCGGCGCGTTCTGATTGGTGGTCGCGCCGCAAGGCACGACGGGAGTTGTAGTCGCGGCCCTGAGGGGGGCAGAGGCCGCCATGGCCCCGGAGGACGCGCGGGGTGAGGAGGGAGAGGCCGGGGCCGGAATTTGGGGGGTCCCGAGGGGTCCTGGGGGGGCTTGGGGAGGGCAGGGGGGGCTCGGGGGGGATTTGGGGGGCACAGGAGGGGATTTGGGGGGGGGGGGGGAGGGGAGGGAGGCGGAGGCCGCGCTGAGGGCCCTGAGGGGGGAAGGGCTGGGGAGGCCTGGGGGGGGCTTGGGGGTCCCGGGGGGATTTTGGGGGGGGTCGGGGTGGTCTTGGGGTTTTGGGGGTGTCGGGAATTTGGGGAGGGGTCTTGGGGGGGATATGAGGGGATTTTGGGGGGATTTGAAGGAATTAAGGGGGGGCAGGAATTTGAGGAGGGGTCTCGGGGGGATTTGAGAGAATTCGGGGGGGATTTGGGGAGGGGTCTCAGAATGAGTTGAGGGAATTTTTGGGGGAGATTTGGGGAGGGGTCTCAGGGGGATTTTGGGGGGGAATTTGAGGGAATTTTGAGGAAATTTGGGGAGGGGTCTCAGTGAACTGAGGGAATTTTTAGGGGGGATTTGAGGGGAATTTGGGGAGGGGTCTTCTGATTTTGGGAGAATTTTGGAGGGACTTTGAGGGAGTTTTGGGGAAATTTGGGGAGGGGTCTCAAGGGTGATTTGAAGGAATTTTGGGGGGGAATTTGGGGAGGGGTCTTGGGGGGATTTGAGGGAATTTGGGGAGGGGTCTTGGGGGGATTTAGGGGAAGTTAGGAGGGAATTTGGGGAGGGGTCTCGGGGTGATTTGAGGGAATTCGAGGGGGATTTGGGGAGGGGTCTTTGGGGGGGAATTTGAGGGAATTTTGAGGAAATTCGGGGAGGGGTCTTGGAGGGAATTTGGGGAATTTTGAGGAGAATTTGGGGAGGGGTCTCGGGGGGATTTGAGGGAATTCGAGGGGGGAATTTGGGGAGGGGTCTCAGGGGGAATTGAAGGAATTTTGGGGGGAATTTGGGGAGGGGTCTCGGTGGGATTTGAGGGAATTTGGGGAGGGGTCTCGGGGGGATTTGGAGGAATTTTGGGGGAAATTTGAGGAGGGGTCTCGGGGTGATTTGAAGGAATTTGGGGAGGGGGTCTTGGTGGGAATTTGGGGAATTTGGGGGAAATTTGAGGAGGGGTCTCAGGGGGATTTGAGGGGAATTTGGGGAGGGGGTCTTGGTGGGAATTTGGGGAATTTGGGGGAAATTTGAGGAGGGGTCTCAGGGGGATTTGAGGGGAATTTGGGGAGGGGTCTTGGAGGGGAATTTGAGGGAAATTTGGGGAGGGGTCTTGGGGGGATTTGAGGGAATTTGGGGAGGGGTCTTGGGGGGATTTTTGGGGGGAATTTGAGGGAATTATGGGGAAATTTGGGGAGGGGTCTCAGAGGAATTTGAAGGAATTTTTGGGGGGAATTTGGGGAGGGGTCTCGGGGGAATTTGAGGAAATTTGGGGAGGGGTCTCAGGCTGATTTGAAGGAATTTTGGGGGGAATTTGGGGAGGGGTCTTGGAGGGAATTTGGGGAATTTTGGGGGAAATTTGAGGAGAGGTCTCAGAGGAATTTGAAGGAATTTTTGGGGGGAATTTGGGGAGGGGTCTCAGGGGGATTTGAGGGAATTTGGGGAGGGGTCTCGGGGGAATTTGGGTCTGGGGTCCCAGGGCAATTTGGGTCTGGGGTCTCGGGGCAATTTGGGTCTGGGGTCTCGGGGCAATTTGGGTCTGGGGTCCCACGACCTCACCCCCCCTCCCCTCTCTCCCCGCAGCCCCCCAGGCCTCCCCCTCCCCCTCCCCCGGGCCGGATTTGGATCTCCTGGGGGATCTCCCCGATTTGGGGAGGGGTCTGCCCGGATTTGGGTCTGGGGTCCCGGGGGTGCCGTACCACGAGCGGCAGCGGCGGCAGCTCTGCGCCCTGCACGCCCTCAACAACCTCCTGCAGCGGCCCTGGCTCAGCCAGGCCTCGGCCGACCGCATCTGCCAGCGGTGAGACCCCAGACCCAATTCGGGGAGGGCTCCCGGGGGCAATCCTGAATTTGGGGAGGGGTCCCCAGGGGGTTTCGGGACTTTGGGAGGGGGTTTGGGGGGGGGTTAGGGTGTTGGGAAGGGTTTGTGAATTTGGGGAGGGGTCTCAGAGGGGTGACTGAATTTGGGGAGGGGTCTCAAGGGTGTGGGGAGGGGTCCTGGAAGAGTTTCCTTAATTTGGGGAGGGGTCCCCAGGGGAGTTCGGGGCTTTGGGAGGGGGTTTGGGGGGGGTTTAGGATGCTAGGGAGCGTTCCTGAATTTGGGGAGGGGTCTCGGGGGTGTTCCCGAATTTGGGGAGGGGTCTCAAGGGTGTGGGGAGGGGTCCTGGAATGGTTTCCTAAATTTAGGGAGGGGTCTCGGGTGGGTTTGGAGGGGTTTAGGGAGGGTTTTAGGGTGTTGGGAAGGGTTTGTGAATTTGGGGAGGGGTCTCAGAGAGGATTCTGAATTTGGGGAGGGGTCTCAAGGGTGTGGGGAGGGGTCCTGTAAGGGTTTCCTGAATTTGAGGAGGGGTCTCGAAGGTGTGAGGAGGAGTCCTAGGAGGTGTTCCTGAATTTGGGGAGGGGTCTCGAGGCGGTTTGGAGGGGTTTAGGGAGGGATTTAGGGTGTTGGGAAAGGTTTGCGAATTTGGGGAGGGGTCTCAAGGCTGAGGGGAGGAGTCCCGGAAGGGTTTCCTGAATTTGGGGAGGGGTCTCGAGGGGGTTTTGGGGCTTTGGGAGGGGGTTTGGGGGGGGTTTTAGGGAGTTGGGAAGGGTTTGTGAATTTGGGGAGGGGTCTCAGGGGCGTTCCCGAATTTGGGGAGGGGTCTCAAGGGTGTGGGGAGGGGTCCCAGAAGGGTTTCCTGAATTTGGGGAGGGGTCCCGGGGGGGTTTTGGGGCTTTTGGAGGGGGTTTGGGGGGGGTTTAGGGTGTTGGGAAAGGTTTGTGAATTTGGGGAGGGGTCTCAGGGGGGTGACTGAATTTGGGGAGGGGTCTCGAAGGTGTGGGGAGGGGTCCCGGAAGGGTTTCCTGAATTTGGGGAGGGGTCTAGAGGGGGTTTGGAGGGGTTTAGGGAGGGTTTTAGGGTGTTGGGAAGGGTTCCCGAATTTGGGGAGGGGTCTCAGAGAGGATTCTGAATTTGGGGAGGGGTCTCAAGGGTGTGGGGAGGGGTCCCGGAAGGGTTTCCTGAATTTGGGGAGGGGTCCCCAGGGGGTTTTGGGGGTTTTGGAGGGGGTTTGGTGGGGGTTTAGGGTGGTGGGAAGGGTTCCCGAATTTGGGGAGGGGTCTCAGGGGGGTGACTGAATTTGGGGAGGGGTCTCAAGGGTGTGGGGAGGGCTCCTAGAAGGGTTTCCTGAATTTGGGGAGGGGTCTCGGGTGGGTTTGGAGGGGTTTAGGGAGGGTTTTAGGGAGTTGGGAAGGGGTTGTGAATTTGGGGAGGGGTCTCAAGGGTGTGGGGAGTGGTCCTGGAAGGGTTTCCTGAATTTGGGGAGGGGTCCCGGGGGGGTTTCGGGGCTTTGGGAGGGGGTTTGGGGGGGGTTTAGGGTGTTGGGAAAGGTTTGTGAATTTGGGGAGGGGTCTCAGAGAGGATTCTGAATTTGGGGAGGGGTCTCAAGGGTGCAAGGAGGGGTCTTGGAGGGGTTTCCTGAATTTGGGGAGGGGTCTCGAGGGGGTTTGGAGGGGTTTAGGGAGGGTTTTAGGGTGTTGGGAAAGGTTTGTGAATTTGGGGAGGGGTCTCAGGGGGGATTCTGAATTTGGGGAGGGGTCTCGAAGGTGTGGGGAGGGGTCCCGGAAGGGTTTCCTGAATTTGGGGAGGGGTCTCTGGTGGGATTCCCCAATTTGGGGGGAGGGGTTTCCCCCCATTTAAAATGACATCATCACTTTGTGGCTTCCCCAATTGGGTCTGGGGTCTCTCTGGGGGGGTTCCCCTCCCGGAATTGGGTCTGGGGTCTCTCTGGGGGGATGTTGGGGTTAATTTGGGGAGGGGTCTCGGGGTGTTCCTGAATTTGGGGAGGGGTCTCGGGTGGGATTCCCCAATTTTGGGGAGGGCTTTCCCCAATTTAAAATGACGTAATCGCTTTAAGGGATTCAATTGGGTCTGGGGTCTCTCTGGGATGGATTCTTCTCCCCAAATTGGGTCTGGGGTCTCTGGCTTAATTTGGGGAGGGGTCTCGGGTGGGATTCCCCAAATTTGGGTAGGGGTCTCGGGTGAGATTCCCCAATTTTGGGGAAGGGCTTTCCCCAATTTAAAATGACGTCATCGCTTTAAGGGATTCAATTGGGTCTGGGGTCTCTCTGGGGGGGTTCCTCTCCCGGAATTGGGTCTGGGGTCTCTCTGGGGGGGGTTCCCCTCCCCAAATTGGGTCTGGGGTCTCTCTGGGGGTGTCAGGGTTAATTTGGGGAGGGGTCTCAGGGGTATTCCCGAATTTGGGGAGGGGTCTCGGGTGGGATTCCCCAATTTTGGGGGAGGGGTTTCCCTGCTTTAAAATGACATCATTGCTTTAAGGGATTCAATTGGGTCTGGGGTCTCTCTGGGGGGGTTTTCCTCTCTGAATTGGGTCTGGGGTCTCTCTGGGGGTGTCTGGGATAATTTGGGGAGGGGTCTCAGGGGCGTTCCTAAATTTGGGGAGGGGTCTCAGGTGGGATTCCCCAATTTTGGGGGAGGGCTTTCCCCTATTTAAAATGATGTCATCACTTTTTGGCTTCCCCAATTGGGTCTGGGGTCTCTCTGGGGGGGTTCCCCTCCCGGAATTGGGTCTGGGGTCTCTCTGGGGTGTCTGGGATAATTTGGGGAGGGGTCTCAGGGGTGTTCCCGAATTTGGGGAGGGGTCTCGTGTGGGATTCCCCAATTTTGGGGGAGGGGTTTCCCCTATTTAAAATGACGTCATTGCTTTGTGGCTTCCCCAATTGGGTCTGGGGTCTCTCTGGGGGGGTTCCCCTCCCGGAATTGGGTCTGGGGTCTCTCAGGGGGGGTGTTGGGGTTAATTTGGGGAGGGGTCTCGGGTGGGATTTCCCAATTTTGGGGAGGGGTCTCCCCTCATTCTCCCCTCATTTAAAATGACGTCACCCCTTGTTGGCTTCCCCAATTGGGTCTGGGGTCTCTCTGTAGGGGGGGGGGTTCCTCCCCTGAATTGGGTCTGGGGTCTCAGGGGGTGTCAGGGTTAATTTGGGGAGGGGTCTCAGGGGTGTTCTTAAATTTGGGGAGGGGTCTCAGGTGGAATTCCTCAATTTTGGGGGAGGGGTTTCCCCTGATTTAAAATGACGTCATCGCTTTGTGGGTTCCTCAATTGGGTCTGGGGTCTCTCTGGGGGGGGGTTCCCCTCCCGGAATTGGGTCTGGGGTCTCTCTGGGGGGGGTTCCGCTCCCGGAATTGGGTCTGGGGTCTCAGGGGGTGTCAGGGATTATTTGGGGAGGGGTCTCAGGGGCGTTCCCGAATTTGGGGAGGGGTCTCGGGTGGGATTCCCCAATTTTGGGGGAGGGGTTTCCCTGCTTTAAAATGACATCATTGCTTTAAGGGATTCAATTGGGTCTGGGGTCTCGCTGGGGGGGTTCCCCTCCCTGAATTGGGTCTGGGGTCTCTCTGGGGGGTTGTCAAGGTTAATTTGGGGAGGGGTCTCAGGGGCGTTCCTAAATTTGGGGAGGGGTCTCGGGTGGGATTCCCCAATTTTGGGGGAGGGGTTTCCCCTATTTAAAATGACGTCATCACTTTGTGGCTTCCCCAATTGGGTCTGGGGTCTCTCTGGGGGGGTTCCCCTCCCTGAATTGGGTCTGGGGTCTCTCGGGGGGTGTCAGGGTTAATTTGGGGAGGGGTCTCACGCTGCCGCCCCCCCAGGTTGGCCCCGAACGCGCGGCCCAACCCCCACCGCAGCCTGCTGGGCACCGGCAATTATGACGTCAACGTGGTGATGGCGGCGCTGGGCACGCTGGGGCTGGCGGCCGTCTGGTGGGACAAGCGGCGGTGAGACCCCAGACCCAATTCACACCGAGACCCCAGACCCAATTCACACCGAGACCCCAGACCCAATTCACACCGAGACCCCAGACCCAAATCACACACAGACCCCAGACCCAATTCACACAGACCCCAGACCCAATTCACACCCAGACCCCAGACCCAAATCACACACAGACCCCAGACCCAAATCACACACGGACCCCAGACCCAAATCACACACGGACCCCAGACCCAAATCAGGGACAGACCCCAGACCCAAATTCAACAGAGACCCCAGACCCAAATCACACAGACCCCAGACCCAAATCACACGGAGACCCCAGACCCAAATTACACAGAGACCCCAGACCCAAATCACACAGAGACCCCAGACCCAAATCACACACGGACCCCAGACCCAAATCACACAGAGACCCCAGACCCAATTCACACAGAGACCCCAGACCCAAATCACACAGAGACCCCAGACCCAATTCACAGAGACCCCAGACCCAAATCTGGGACAGACCCCAGACCCAAATCACACACAGACCCCAGACCAAAATCACACACGGACCCCAGACCCAATTCACACACGGACCCCAGACCCAAATCACACAGAGACCCCAGACCCAAATCATGGACAGACCCCAGACCCAAATCACACAGAGACCCCAGACCCAAATCACACACAGACCCCAGACCCAATTCACACAGAGACCCCAGACCCAAATCACACAGACCCCAGACCCAATTCACACAGACCCCAGACCCAATTTGGGACCCCACAAAATTCCACTTCCCTGGTCCTGGGTGGTTGTGAGGAGGAGACCCCTCCCCAAATTAGGGAGAAACCCCCCAGAGACCCCTCCCCAAATTCAGAACAGACCCCAGACCCAAATCCCGGACCCCTCCTAGGACCCCAGACCCAAATTTGGGACCTCCCCGAGACCCCAGACCCAATAGGAGGAGACCCCTCCCCAAATTCCCGAGACCCCAGACCCAAATCCCAGACCCTTCCCAAGACCCCAGACCCAAATCCCGGACCCTCCCCGAGACCCCAGACCCAATTTGGGACCCCCCAAAATTCCCTTTTGCCAGGCCCTGGGTGGTTGTGAGGAGGAGACCCCTCCCCAAATTAGGGAGAAACCCCCCAGAGACCCCTCCTCAAATTCAGAACAGACCCCGGACCCAAATCCCGGACCCCTCCTAGGACCCCAGACCCAATAGGAGGAGACCCCCTCCCCAAATTCCCGAGACCCCAGACCCAATTTGGGACCCCTCACAGACCCCAGACCCAATTGCTCCCCCCTCCCTTCCCCCTCCCCCACCCCCCACCCTCCCTTATTTAACTCCGCCCTAATTCCCCCCTCATTAACAACCCCTGGCTAATTACCCCGCCCTAATTAACCCCTGGCTAATTAACCCCTCCCCTAATTAACCCCTGGCTAATTACCCCGCCCTAATTAACCCCTGGCTAATTACCCCCCCCTAATTAACCCTTGGCTAATTACCCCCCCCCAATTAACCCCTGGCTAATTACCCCCCCCTAATTAACCCCTGGCTAATTCCCCCCCTAATTAACCCCTGGCTAATTACCCCCCGCCCTAATTAACCCCTGGCTAATTGCCCCCCCTAATTAACCCCTGTCTAATTACCCCCCTCTAATTAACTCCTGGCTGATTACCCCCCCAAATTAACCCCTGGCTAATTAACCCCACCCTAATTAACCCGTGGCTAATTACCCCACCCTAATTAACCCGTGGCTAATTACCCCCCCCTAATTAACCCCTGGCTAATTACCCCCTGCCCAAATTAACCCCTGGCTAATTACCCTTCCCTAATGAACCCCTGGCTAATGACCCCCCCCAAATTAACCCCTGGTTAATTACCCCCCCCTAATTAACCCTGACTAATTACCCCCCCCAAATTAACCCCTGGCTAATTACCCCCCTAATTAACCCCTGGCTAATTACCCCCCCTAACTAACCCCTGGCTAATTAACCCCTCCCCTAATTAACCCCTGGCTAGTTACCCTGCCCTAATTAACCCCTGGCTAAATCCCCCCCTAATTAACCCTTGGCTAATTACCCCACCCTAATTATCCCCTGGCTAATTAACCCCTGGCTAATTACCCCCCCCAATTAACCCCCGCCCTAATTAACCCCTGGCTAATTACCCCGCCCTAATTACCCCCTGGCTAATTACCGCCTGGCTAATTATCCCCCTAATTAATCCCTCGTTAATTATCTCTGGCTAATTACCCGCGTTAATCACCCCCAGCCCCCTAGAGCTGGTTAATTACCCCCTGTTAATTACCCCTGGCTAATTACCCCCGTTAATCCCCGCAGCCCCCTGGAGCTGGTTAATTACCCCCTGTTAATTACCCCTGGCTAATTAACCCCTCGTTAATTACCCGCAGCCCCCTGGAGCTGGTAAATTACCCCCTGTTAATTACCCTGCCCTAATTACCCCGTTAATCACCCGCAGCCCCCTGGAGCTGGTTAATTACCCCCCTTAATTAACCCCTGGTTAATTGTCCCCCTAATTACCCACTGTTAATTACCCCCTGGCTAATTACCCCCTGGTTAATTACTCCTGGCTAATTAACCCCTCGTTAATCCCCCGCAGCCCCCTGGAGCTGGTTAATTACCCCCCTTAATTAACCCCTGGTTAATTGCCCCCCTAATTACCCCCTGGTTAATTACCCTGCCCTAATTACCCCCTGTTAATTACCCCCCTAATTACCCCCTGTTAATTACCCTGCCCTAATTACACCCCGTTAATCCCCGCAGCCCCCTGGAGCTGGTTCATTACCCCCTGTTAATTACCCCTGGTTAATTACCCCCAGTTAATTACTCCTGGCTAATTAACCCCTCGTTAATTACCCGCAGCCCCCTGGAGCTGGTTAATTACCCCCCTTAATTAACCCCTGGTTAATTGCCCCCCTAATTACCCCCTGGTTAATTACCCTGCCCTAATTACCCCCTGTTAATTACCCCCCTGATTACCCCCTGTTAATTACCCCGGCTAATTACCCCATTAATTACCCGCAGCCCCCTGGAGCTGGTAAATTACCCCCTGTTAATTACCCTGGCTAATTCCCCCGTTAATTACCCGCAGCCCCCTGGAGCTGGTTAATTACCCCCCTTAATTAACCCCTGGTTAATTGTCCCCCTAATTACCCACTGTTAATTACCCCCTGGCTAATTACCCCCTGGTTAATTACTCCTGGCTAATTAACCCCTCGTTAATCCCCCGCAGCCCCCTGGAGCTGGTTAATTACCCCCCTTAATTAACCCCTGGTTAATTGCCCCCCTAATTACCCCCTGGTTAATTACCCTGCCCTAATTACCCCCTGTTAATTACCCCCCTAATTACCCCCTGTTAATTACCCTGCCCTAATTACACCCCGTTAATCCCCGCAGCCCCCTGGAGCTGGTTCATTACCCCCTGTTAATTACCCCTGGTTAATTACCCCCAGTTAATTACTCCTGGCTAATTAACCCCTCGTTAATTACCCGCAGCCCCCTGGAGCTGGTTAATTACCCCCCTTAATTAACCCCTGGTTAATTGCCCCCCTAATTACCCCCTGGTTAATTACCCTGCCCTAATTACCCCCTGTTAATTACCCCCCTGATTACCCCCTGTTAATTACCCCGGCTAATTACCCCATTAATTACCCGCAGCCCCCTGGAGCTGGTAAATTACCCCCTGTTAATTACCCTGGCTAATTCCCCCGTTAATTACCCGCAGCCCCCTGGAGCTGGTTAATTACCCTGCCCTAATTCCCCCGTTAATTACCCGCAGCCCCCTGGAGCTGGTTAATTACCCTGCCCTAATTCCCCCCTCGTTAATTACCCGCAGCCCCCTGGAGCTGGTAAATTATCCCCTGTTAATTACCCCTGGTTAATTACCTCCTGTTAATTACCCTGGCTAATTCCCCCGTTAATCCCTGCAGCCCCCTGGAGCTGGTTAATTACCCTGCCCTAATTAACCCTTGTTAATCCCCGCAGCCCCCTGGAGCTGGTTAATTACCCCCTGTTAATTACCCCGGCTAATTCCCCCGTTAATTACACGCAGCCCACTGGAGCTGGTTCATTACCCCCTGTTAATTACCCCTGGTTAATTACCCCCTGTTAATTACTCCTGGCTAATTAACCCCTCGTTAATTACCCGCAGCCCCCTGGAGCTGGTTAATTACCCCCCTTAATTAACCCCTGGTTAATTGCCCCCCTAATTACCCCCTGTTAATTACCCCCCTAATTACCCCCTGGTTAATTACCCTGCCCTAATTACCCCCTGTTAATTACCCCCCTGATTACCCCCTGTTAATTACCCCGGCTAATTACCCCATTAATTACCCGCAGCCCCCTGGAGCTGGTAAATTACCCCCTGTTAATTACCCTGGCTAATTCCCCCGTTAATTACCCGCAGCCCCCTGGAGCTGGTTAATTACCCTGCCCTAATTCCCCCGTTAATTACCCGCAGCCCCCTGGAGCTGGTTAATTACCCTGCCCTAATTCCCCCGTTAATTACCCGCAGCCCCCTGGAGCTGGTTAATTACCCTGCCCTAATTCCCCCCTCGTTAATTACCCGCAGCCCCCTGGAGCTGGTAAATTATCCCCTGTTAATTACCCCTGGTTAATTACCTCCTGTTAATTACCCTGGCTAATTCCCCCGTTAATCCCTGCAGCCCCCTGGAGCTGGTTAATTACCCTGCCCTAATTAACCCTTGTTAATCCCCGCAGCCCCCTGGAGCTGGTTAATTACCCCCTGTTAATTACCCCGGCTAATTCCCCCGTTAATTACACGCAGCCCACTGGAGCTGGTTCATTACCCCCTGTTAATTACCCCTGGTTAATTACCCCCTGTTAATTACCCTGGCTAATTACCCCCTCGTTAATTACCCGCAGCCCCCTGGAACTGGTTAATTACCCCCCTTAATTAACCCCTGGTTAATTGCCCCCCTAATTACCCCCTGGTTAATTACCCTGCCCTAATTACCCCCTGTTAATTACCCCCCTAATTACCCCCTGTTAATTACCCCTGGTTAATTACCCCCTGTTAATTACCCCGGCTAATTACCCCCTCGTTAATTACCCGCAGCCCCCTGGAGCTGGTAAATTACCCCCTGTTAATTACCCCCCTAATTACCCCCTGGTTAATTACCCTGCCCTAATTACCCCCTGTTAATTACCCCTGGTTAATTACCCCCTGTTAATTACCCCGGCTAATTACCCCCCGTTAATTACCCGCAGCCCCCTGGAGCTGGTAAATTACCCCCTGTTAATTACCCCCCTAATTATCCCCTGGTTAATTACCCTGCCCTAATTACCCCCTGTTAATTACCCCCCTAATTACCCCCTGTTAATTACCCCGGCTAATTACCCCCCCGTTAATTACCCGCAGCCCCCTGGAGCTGGTAAATTACCCCCTGTTAATTACCCTGCCCTAATTACCCCCTGTTAATTACCCTGCCCTAATTACCCCCTGTTAATTACCCTGCCCTAATTACCCCCCCGTTAATCACCCGCAGCCCCCTGGAGCGCCTGGCCATGTCCCGCGTTCTGGGCTTCCTGCTCAATGTCCCCTCCCCGGTGGCCCTGGGGACGCTGGCGCTGCCCCTGCGCCGCCCCCACTGGCTCTGCGTGCGCCCCTTCGGCGACACCTTCTACAACCTGGACTCCAAACTGGCCACGCCCACCGCCATCGGGGCGGAGCCTCAGCTCAGGTGACACCGGGTGGCATCTGGGGACACCTCGGGGATACCTTGGGGACACCGGGGTGGAGTTTGGTGGCAGCACGGGGACACCTCAGGTGGCACCTGTGGACACCTGGTGGCTCTTGGGGACACCTGGATGGCACCTTGGGACACTGGGGTGGCATCTGGGGATACTTGGGGACATCTAGGTGGCACCTTGGGACACCTTGGGGACACTGGGGTGGCATCTGGTGGCACTTCGGGGACACCTCGGGGGGATCCGGGGGCTCTTGGGGACACCTTGGAGACACCTGGGTGGCACCTTGGGACACTGGGGTGGCACCTGGGGACACCAGGGTGGCATTTGGTGGCACCAGGGGGACACCAGGGTGGCATTTGGTGGCACCTTGGAACACCTGGGGACACCTTGGTGACACCTAGGGACACCTTGGGGACACCCGGGTGGCACCTTGGGACACTGGGGTGGCACCTGGGGACACCAGGGTGGCGTTTGGTGGCACCTCGGGGACACCTCAGGGGGATCTTGGGGCTCTTGGGGACACCTTGGGGACACTTTGCAGACATCTAGGGACACCTGGGTGGCACTTGGGGACATCTGGGGACACCTGGGGGCTCTTGGGGACATCTAGGTGGCACCTTGGGGACACTGGGGTGGCATCTGGGGACACCTGGGTGGCTTCGGTGGCACTTCGGGGACACCTCGGGTGGCACCTGGGAACACTGGGGGCTCTTGGGGACATCTGGATAGCACCTGGGGGCATCTAGGGACACCTGGGGGCTCTTGGGGACATCTAGGTGGCACCTTGGGACACCTTGGGGACACTGGGGTGGCGTTTGGTGGCACTTCGGGGACACCTCGGGTGGCACCTGTGGACACCTGGTGGCTCTTGGGGACACCTGGATGGCACCTTGGGACATCTGGGGACACCTGGGGGCTCTTGGGGACATCTAGATGGCACCTTGGGACACCTTGGGGACACTGGGGTGGCATCTGGGAACACCAGGGTGGCGTTTGGTGGCACTTCGGGGACACCTTGGGGGGTTCTGGGGGCTCTTGGGGACACCTGGGGACAACCTGGACTCCGAGCTGGCCACACCCACCGCCATCGGGGCGGTGCCTCAGCTCAGGTGACACCTTGGGGACACCTTGGGGACACCTGGATGGCATCTGGGGACACCGGGGTGGCACCTGGGGACACTGGGGTGGCGTTTGGTGGCACTTCGGGGACACTTCAGGTGGCACCTGTGGACACCTGGTGGCTCTTGGGGACACCTGGTTGGCACCTGGGGACATCTGAGGACACCTGGGGGCTCTTAGGGACACTGGGGTGGCACCTGGGGACACCAGGGTGGCGTTTGGTGGCACTTCAGGGACATTTCGGGGGGATCTGGGGGCTCCTGGGGACACCTGGATGGCACCTGGGGACATCTGGGGACACCTGGGGACATCTAGGGACACCTGGATGGCACCTGGGGACATCTGGAGACATCTTGGGGCTCTTGGGGACATCTAGATGGCACCTTGGGGACACTGGGGTGGCATCTGGGGACACCAGGGTGGCGTTTGGTGGCACTTCAGGGACACCTTGGGGGGTTCTGGGGGCTTTTGGGGACACCTGGGGACAACCTGGACTCCGAGCTGGCCACGCCCACCGCCATCGGGGCGGAGCCTCAGCTCAGGTGACACCGTGGGGACACCTGGATGGCATCTGGGGACAGCTGGGTGGCACCTGGGGACACCAGGGTGGCGTTTGATGGCACTTGGGGACATCTCGGGGGGATCCGGGGGCTCTTGGGGACATCTAGGTGGCACCTTGGGACACCTGGGAACCCCTTGGTGACACCTAGGGACACCTTGGGGACACCCGGGTGGCACCTTGGGACACTGGGGTGGCATCTGGGGACACCAGGGTGGCGTTTGGTGGCTCTTGGGGACACCTGGATGGCACCTGGGGACATCTAGGGACCCCTGGGGGCACCTGGTGACATCTAGGTGGCACCTTGGAACACTGGGGTGGCACCTGGGGACACCAGGGTGGCGTTTGGGGACACCTGGTGGCACCTGGTGACATCTAGGTGGCACCTTGGGACACCTTGGGGACACTGGGGTGGCATCTGGGGACACCAGGGTGGCGTTTGGTGGCACTTCGGGGACACCTCGGGGGGATCCGGGGGCTCTTGGGGACACCTGAGTGGCATTTGGTGGCACCTTGGGACACGTGGGGACACGGGGGTGGCATCTGGGGACACTTGGGGACATCTAGATGGCACCTTGGGACACTGGGATGGCATCTGGGGACACCAGGGTGGCTTTAGTGGCACTTCGGGGACACCTCGGGTGGCACCTGTGGACACCGGGTGGCTCTTGGGGACACTGGGGGTTCTTGGGGACACCTGGATGGCACCTGGGGACATCTGGGGACACCAGGGACTCTTTTTGTCACCTGGCTGTCACCTGATTGTCACCTGGTTGTCCCCTCATTGTCACCTGGCTGTTGCCTCATTGTCACCTGGTTGTCACCTGGTTGTCCTCTCATTGTCTCTTCGTTCTCACCTGGCTGTCACCTGTTTGTCCCCTGGTTCTCACCTGTTTGTCACCTGTCACCTGGTTCACACCTGTCACCTGGTTCTCACCTATTTGTCAACCGGTTTGTCACCTCATTCTCACCTGTTTGTCCCCTGTCACCTGTTTGTCCCCTGTTTCTCACCTGTCTGTCACCTGTCTGTCACCTGGCTCTCACCTGCTTGTCACCTATTTGTCCCCTGTCACCTTTTTGTGACCTCATTCTCACCTGTTTGTCACTTGGTTCTCACTTGTCTGTCACCTGTCTGCCACCTGCTTCTCACCTGTCTGTCACCTGTCTGTCACCTTGTTCTCCCCTGTCACCTGTTTGTCACCTGTCTGTCACCTGGTTCTCACCTGTCACCTCATTGTCACCTGTTTGTCACCTCATTCTCACCTGGTTCTCACCTGTTCTTGTTGGTGACCTCATTGTCCCCTCATTGTCACCTGTCACCTGTTTGTCACCTGTCTGTCACCTGTTTGTCACCTGTCTGTCCCCTGGTTCTCACCTGTCTGTCTGTCTGTCTGTCAGGGAGTTCCTGCAGGCGGAGCTGGCCCGGGGTCCCAAGGAGCTGTTCCTCATTGTCCCCTCATTGTCACCTGTCTGTCCCCTCATTGTCACCTGTCTGTCCCCTCATTCTCACCTGTCTGTCCCCTGTCACCTGTCTGTCCCCTGGTTCTCACCTGTCTGTCTGTCTGTCTGTCTGTCAGGGAGTTCCTGCGGGCGGAGCTGGCCCGGGGTCCCTCGGAGCTGTTCCTGGTGGTGACCTCATTGTCCCCTCATTGTCACCTGTCTGTCACCTGGTTCTCACCTGTCTGTCACCTCATTGTCACCTGTCTGTCTGTCTGTCTGTCCCCTGTCTGTCCCCTGGTTCTCACCTGTCTGTCTGTCTGTCTGTCAGGGAGTTCCTGCGGGCGGAGCTGGCCCGGGGTCCCTCCAAGCTGTTCCTGGATGTGACCTCATTGTCCCCTCATTGTCACCTGTTTGTCCCCTGTCTGTCCCCTGGTTCTCACCTGTCTGTCTGTCTGTCTGTCTGTCAGGGAGTCCCTCGGAGCTGTTCCTGGTAGTGACTTCATTGTCCCCTCATTGTCACCTGTCTGTCCCCTGGTTCTCACCTGTCTGTCTGTCTGTCAGGGAGTTCCTGCGGGCGGAGCTGGCCCGGGGTCCCTCCGAGCTGTTCCTGGGGGTGACCTCATTGTCCCCTCATTGTCCCCTCATTGTCACCTCGTTCTCACCTGTCTGTCCCCTGTCTGTCCCCTGGTTCTCACCTGTCTGTCTGTCTGTCTGTCAGGGAGTTCCTGCGGGCGGAGCTGGCCCGGGGTCCCTCCGAGCTCTTCCTGGTGGTGACCTCATTGTCCCCTCATTGTCCCCTCATTGTCACCTGTCTGTCACCTCATTCTCACCTGTCTGTCTGTCTGTCTGTCAGGGAGTTCCTGCGGGCGGCGCTGGCCCGGGGTCCCTCCGAACTGTTTCTGGGGGTGACCTCATTGTCCCATCACTGTCCCCTCATTGTCCCCTCATTGTCACCTCACTGTCCCCTCATTGTCACCTGTCTGTCCCCTGTCTGTCCCCTGTTTCTCACCTGTCTGTCTGTCTGTCTGTCAGGGAGTTCCTGTGGGCGGCGCTGGCCCGGGGTCCCTCCAAGCTGTTCCTGGTGGTGACCTCACTGTCCCCTCATTGTCCCCTCATTGTCACCTGTTTGTCACTTGTCTGTCCCCTGTTTCTCACCTGTCTGTGTCTGTCTGTCTGTCTGTCTGTCCCCTGTCTGTCCCCTGTTTCTCACCTGTCTGTCTGTCTGTCTGTCAGGGAGTTCCTGCGGGCGGAGCTGGCCCGGGGTCCCTCCGAGCTCTTCCTGGTGGTCACCCGGGACGTGGAGGAGGCGGGGACGTGGCTGAGCCCCGAGTGACACCTGAGGGGACACCTGGCACCTGCGCTGCCACCTGCGCCGGCACCTGAGGTGGCACTGATGGCAAAAATTGGAATTTGGGGTTTTTTTGGGGTTTCCTGAGGAGAAGGAACAACCCCCCCCATCCCCCCTCCTCGAGGACAGGTGGGGTTGGTGGCACCTGGGGACACCTGGATGGCAGCAGAGTGTCACCTGGGAGCACCTGGATGGCACCCAGGGACACCTGAGGGCACCTGGGTGGCATCTGGGGGACACCTGAGAGCTCCTGGGTGGCATCTGGGGGACACCTGAGGGCTCCTGGAAGCACCTGGGTGGCATCTGGGGGACACCTGGGGACACCTGAGGGCTCCTGGAAGCACCTGGGTGGCACCTGGGGGACACCTGGGGACACCTGGATGGCACCGGAGTGTCACCTGGGAGCACCTGGATGGCACCCAGGGACACCTGAGGGCACCTGGGTGGCATTTGGGGACACCTGAGGGCACTTGGAAGCACCTGGATGGCACCTGGGGGTACCTGGGTTGGCACCTGGGGATTCCTGGGGACTCCTGGTGGCAGCTGAGGACACTGGGGTGACACCTGAGGGTTCCTGGGGACACCTGAGTGTCACTTGGGGGCACCTGGGTGGCATTTGGGGACACCTGGATGGCACCTGGGGGACACCTGAGGGCACTTGGAAGCACCTGGGTGGCACCTGGGGGTACCTGGGTTGGCACCTGGGGACACCTGGATGGCACCTGGGGACTCCTGGTGGCAGCTGAGGACACTGGGGTGACGCCTGAGGGTTCCTGGGGACACTTGGGGGTACCTGGGGACACCTGAGTGTCACTTGGGGGCACCTGGGTGGGATCTGGGGACACCTGGATGGCACCTGGGGGTACCTGGGGACACCTGGGTGGCACTTGGGGACACCTGGGCACCTCCTTGGCATCCAATCCCTCCCAGAAAGGATTAAAAGCGCTCGGCGGCAGCTCCGAGTTCGTGTGCTTGGACCAAAACCCCCCAATTTCACCCCAAAATCCCCAAATTCCTGAATTTCACCCCAAATTCCCGAATTTCGCCCCAAAATCTCAGCCCCAAATCCCCAAATGTCACCCCAAAAATTCCTGAATTTCATCCCAAATTTCACCCCAAAAAATCCAAATTCCAGCCCCCCAAATTCCCAAATTTTGCCCCAAATTCTTCAAATTCCATCTCAAATCCCCAAGTTTCGCCCCAAATACCCAAGTTTTGACCCCAAATCCCTGAATTTCACCCCAAATCCAAATTTCACCCCAAATTCTCAACATTTTGAGTTTTGCTCAAAATCTCCAAATTTTTTTACCCCAAATCCCAAATTTTTCCATCCAGTTTCCTGAATTTAACCCCAAAATTCTCAAATTCCGCCCCGAAATCCCCGAATCCCACCCCAAAATTCCAGAATTTTACCCTAAAATCCCTGAATTCCAGACAAAATCAATGAGTTTTCACCCAAAATCCCCAAATTTAACCTAAAATCTTCACATTTCAGCTCAAAATTGCCAATTTCCAGTGCAAATCCATGAATTTTCACCCGAAATTCCCAAATTTCCCCCCAAAATCCCAAAATTTCACCCCCAAATGCCCAAATTTCCCCCAAATCCCAGATTTTCAACCCTAAATCCCCAAATTTCACCCCAAAATCTCTGGATGCTGCCTCCAAATCATCAAATTCCACAAAAAATTCCCAAATTTAAGCCCAAATTCCAAAGTTTTGAACCCAAATCCCAAAGTTTTGCACCCAATTTCCCGAAATTAACCACAAATTTAACCCCCAAATTCTGCCTCAAAATCCCCGAATTTCACCCCAAGATCCCCTAATATCACCCCAAAATTCCCAAATTCCGCCCCATAATCCCCGAATTCCACCCCAAAATTCCCAAATTCCGCCCCATAATCCCCGAATTCCACCCCAAAATTCCCAAATTCCGCACCATAATCCCCGAATTTCACCCCAAAATTCCCAATTTCCGCCCCATAATCCCCGAATTTCACCCCAAAATCCCCAAATTTCTACCCTAAAATCCCCAAATTTCGCCCCCAAATCCCCAAATTTCACCGAAAATCCCCAAATTCCGCCCCAAAATCCCCGAATTCCACCCTAAAATCCCCAAATTTCACCCCAAAATCCCCAAATTTCACCCCAAAATCCCCAAATTTCGCCCCAAAATCCCCGATTTTCTCCCCCTCAGCGCCAGGGGCGGGAAACGCGGGATGGGGGCGTTACCAAGCCTCAGCCTAGCGCTCTGATTGGCTCAACGCTTTGATTGACAGCCGCTTTCAACCCACGCAGCCAATCAGCGCGCGGCGTGGGTTTCAAGGGCGTCGGATGCGCGCGGTTCAAAAATCCTCGAATTTCGCCCCAAAAATCTCCAAATTTAACCCACAAATCCCTGAATTTCACCCTAAATCCCAAAATCTCACGCCAAAATGGACGAATTCCGACCCAAATCCCTCGATTTTGCCTCCAATTTCACTCCAGAATCGCAAACTTCACTCAAAACCACCGAATCCCTGAACTCCGACCCCAGATTCCCACATTTCACCTCAAAGTGGCCGAATTCCAGCCCAAATCTCCGGATTTCGCCCCAAAACCCCCCAAATTCACCCCCAAAACTTCAAATTCCTCCTCAAAACCCCCAAAAAAATCTCCCCCCGGAATCCCCAAATTTCACCTCCAAAAAATTCAAATTCCACGTTATAGTCTCCAAGTTTTACCCCAAATTCATTGATTTTGCCCCAAAATCCCCGAATTTTTCACCAAAATCCCCGAATTTCACACCAAAATCCCCAAATTTCCTCCGCACAGCGCCGGGCCTGAGAGAGGCGAAAAACCTGAGGCGGGAGGCGTGACCACACCAATCTCGCGCTCTGATTGGCTCTGCACTTTGATTGACACATTCTCTCTACCATCTCAGCCAATCAGCGCACAGCAGGCGGCTACGGCCCGAAATCCCCGAATTTCCACCCGAAATCCCCGAGTTTTACCCCAAAATCTCCGCATTTCCCTCACAAACCTCCGAATTCCACCCCAAAATCCCCAAATCTCCTCCCCACAGCGCCGGGCGAGAGAGGCGGGAAACCTGAGGCGGGGGCGTGACCGCTCCATAACCCCTCTCTGATTGGCTCTGCGCTTTGATTGACACATTCTCTCTACCATCTCAGCCAATCAGCGCACAGCAGGCGGCTTCGGCTCGAAATCCCCGAATTTCCACCCGAAATCCCCGAGTTTTACCCCAAAATCTCCGCATTTCCCTCACAAATCCCCGAATTCCACCCCAAAATCCCCGATTTTTTCACCAAAATCCCCGAATTTCACCCCAAAATCCCCAAATCTCCTCCCCACATCGCCGGGCGAGAGAGGCGGGAAACCTGAGGCGGGGGGCGTGACCACTCCATAGCCCCTCTCTGATTGGCTCTGCACTTTAATTGACATTTTCTCCGTACCTTCCCAGCCAATCAGGGCACAGAAAGCGGCTATGGCCCGAAATCCCCGAATTTCCACCCGAAATCCCCGAGTTTTACCCCAAAATCTCCGCATTTCCCTCTCAAATCCTCGAATTCCACCTCAAAATCCCCGAATTTTACCCCAAAATTCCCGAATTTCACCCAAAAATCCCCAAATTTCCTCCCCACAGCGCCGGGCGAGAGAGACGGGAAACCTGAGGCGGGGGGCGTGACCACTCCATAGCCCCTCTCTGATTGGCTCTGCAATTTGATCGACACTTTCTCCGTAGCATCCCACCCAATCAGCGCACAGCAGGCGGCTTGGGCGAAAAATCCTCGAATTTCCACCCGAAATCCCCGAGTTTTACCCCAAAATCTCCGCATTTCCCTCACAAACCTCCTAATTCCACCCCAAAATCCCCCATTTTTTCACCATAATCTCCGAATTTCACCCCAAAATCCCCAAATTTCCTCCCCACAGCGGCGGGCGAGAGCGGCGGGAAACCTGAGCCGGGAGGGCGTGACCACTCCATAACCCCTCTCTGATTGGCTCTGCGTTTGATTGACACTTTCTCCGTGGCATCCCAGCCAATCAGAGCACAGACGGCTTCGGCGCGAAATCCCCGAATTTCCACCCGAAATCCCCGAGTTTTACCCCAAAATCTCCGCATTTCCCTCACAAATCCCCGAATTCCACCCCAAAATCCCCGACTTTTTCACCATAATCTCCGAATTTCACCTCAAAATCCCCAAATCTCCTCCCCTAAAGCGCCGGGCGAGAGAGGCGGGAAACCTGAGGCGGGGAGCGTGACCGCTCCATAACCCCTCTCTGATTGGCTCTGCGTTTGATTGACACTTTCTCCGTGGCATCCCAGCCAATCAGAGCACAGACGGCTTCGGCGCGAAATCCCCGAATTTCCACCCGAAATCCCCGAGTTTTACCCCAAAATCTCCGCATTTCCCTCACAAATCCCCGAATTCCACCCCAAAATCCCCGATTTTTTCACCATAATCTCCGAATTTCACCCCAAAATCCCCAAATCTCCTCCCCACAGCGCCGGGCGAGAGCGGCGGGAAACCTGAGGCGGGGGGCGTGACAACGCCAGAGCCCCTCTCTGATTGGCTCTGCACTTTGATTGACACACTTTCGGGAGGGGTTTAGCCAATCAGCACCTCGTATGGTGCCTTTGGTGGCGCCGCTGCCGCAGCACTCGCAGCCGTCCCTGGTGGTCTAGTGGTTAGGATTCGGCGCTCTCACCGCCGCGGCCCGGGTTCGATTCCCGGTCAGGGAACATCGCTTTTTTCCTTTTGCATTTTAATTATTTTAATTTTTTTTTCTCCCAATTTATTTCCTCTTCCGCTGGCGGAATCCCGTTTTGCCTTCCCCACCTTATTCGTCGAAAAATAATTAAATTAGGAAAAAAAAAAAGGAACGCGGCGTAGAGCGCAAAATAGTAGCCGTGCTATCGCGATAGTGTCGCGACAGAGCGGAGGCACCGCTGGGATTCGAACCCAGGATCTCCTGTTTACTAGACAGGCGCTTTAACCAACTAAGCCACGGCGCCGCGCGCTCCCTACGCCGCCCCGAACCCCAAAATCCTTCCCGGCCCCTCCCCCACCCCTCCCGACCCCTCCCCAAAAAGGGAAAAACTCCAAAATTCCGAATTTTCCTCCCTAAAAAATCCCGAATTTCCCCATCCTCAAAAATCCAAAATTTTCCTATCCCTAAAAAGGAAAAAAACCCGAAAAATTCAAAATTTTTCTCCCTAAAAAATCCCGAATTTCCCCATCCCCAAAAAGGGAAAAAAACCCAAAAATTCAAAATTTTTCTCCGTAAAAATTCCCAAAAATCCCAATTTTCCCTCCGTAAATAAGGAAAAAACCCTCAAAAATCCCAAATTTTCCTCCCTAAAAAATCCCGAATTTCCCCATCCCCAGAAAGGGAAAACCCCAAAAATTCCAAATTTTCCTCCCCCAAAAAATCCCGAATTTCCCATTCTCAAAAATCACAATTTTCCCTCTGTAAAAAAAGAAAAAAACCCAAAATTCCCAAATTTTTCGGCCTAAAAAATCCCGAATTTCCCCATTCTCAAAAAGGGAAAAAAACCCCAAAATCCCAAATTTTTCTCCTTAAAAATTCCCAAATTTCCCCATCCCCAAAACAGAAAAAATCCCAAAATTTCAAATTTTCCTCCCTAAAAAATCCCGAATTTCCCATTCTATAAAATCCCAATTTTCCCTCGGTAAATAAGGAAAAAACCCTCAAAATTCAAAATTTTTCTCCCTAGAAATTCCTAAATTTCCTCCCCCCCAAAAAGGGAAAAACCCAAAAATCCCAAATTTTTCTCAGTAAAAATTCCCAAATTTCCTCTCTTCCAAAAAGGGAAAAAAAAACCCCAAAAATCAAAAATTTTTCTCCCCAAAAATCCCAAATTTTCCCTCCCTAAAAAAAAAGGAAAAACCCAAAAATTCCAAATTTTCCCACCCAAAAAATCCCAATTTTACTTTTTTAAAAAGTTTAAAAAAACCCCAAAATCCCCAAATTTTCCCCCAAAATTCCAAATTTTTCCTCCAAAAAAGTCTCAAAATTCCCAAATTTCCCCCCAAATTTTCCAAATTTTGACCCAAATTCTCAAATTTCACCCCAAAATCCCGAATTTTTACCCCAAATTTTTGAATTTTCCCCCAAAAATCTCCAAATTTGCCCCAAATTTTTTAAATTTCTGCCCCAAAATGCTCCAAATTCACCCCAAAATTCCCAATTTTGGCTCCAATTTCCTGAATTTTGCCCTGAAAATTGAGGGGGAAATGGGAAAATTGAGGAAAAAATCAAAATTAAATGGGAAAAATTGAGGGAAAATTCAAAATAAATGGGAAAGTGGAGGGGAGAATGATGGGGAAAGCAGAAAAATTGAATTTTTTGGGGAAAAAACCCAAAATTTGGGGAAAAATTGAGGGAAAAAATTGAAATTTCATGGAAAAATTGAGGGAAATTTTGAAATTTAGTGGAAAACTTGAGGGGGAAAATTAAAATAAATCGAAAATTGGAGGGGAAAAATGAAATTAAATGGGAAAAAATTCGGGGGAAATGGAAAATTAATGAGAAAAAAATGGAAAATTGAGGAAAAAATTGAAATTAAATGGAATTTTTGAGGGGAAAATTGGAATTAAATGGAAAAATTGAGGGGGAATGAGGGAGAAATGGGAAAACTGATGGGGAAAATTTTAAATAAATGGAAATTCTGAGGGAAAAATTGAAATTAAATGGGAAAATTGAGGGGGAAATGAGGGAAAAAATTGAAATTAAATGGAAAATTGGAGGGAAAAATGAGGGGAAAAGGGAAAATAAATGGGAAAATTGAGGGAAAAATCAAAATAAATGGAAAATTGGAGGGGGAAAATGAAATTAAATGGGAAAAAATTCGGGGAAAATGGAAAATTAATGAGAAAAAATGGAAAATTGAGGAAAAAACTGAAATTAAATGGAAATTTTGAGGGGAAAATTGGAATTAAATGGAAAAATTGAGGGAGAAATGGAAAAAAATTATGGGAAAATTTTTAAATAAATGAAAAATTTGAGGGGAAAATTGGAATTAAATGGAAAAATTGAGGGGGAATGAGGGAGAAATGGGGAAAATTATGGGGAAAAAAATAAATCAATGGAAAATTTGAGGGGAAAACGAGGGGAAAAGAGAAAATAATTGGGAAAATTGAGGGGAAAATGGCGGGAAAAGGAAATTCAATGGAAAAATGGAGGGGGAAAATTGAGGGGGGAAAAATGAGGGGGAAAATGGGAAAAAAAGAGGGGAAAAACGCAAAATACGCGAGAAGAAAATGGAAACGAGACGGGAAAATGATGGAAAAATTGAAATTAAAGAGAAAAACTGAGGGGAAAACGAAGGAAAAATGAGGGAAAAACGGGAAAAAAAACGGGAAAATTGAGGTGAAAAGGGAAGAATTGGGGAAAAAATCGGGAGCGAATGGGAGAATGGAGGGGAAAATGGGGAAAAATGTTGAAAAAAAGGGAAAATGAAGAAAATGGAGGTTAAAAAAGGAAATTAGCAGAGGATGGTTTCGATCCATCGACCTCTGGGTTATGGGCCCAGCACGCTCCCGCTGCGCCACTCTGCTGCTGCTGCCCGGCCGCTGATTGGACGCTCATGAACCGCGCCCAAGGTGACGTCATCGGCTGGAGATACTCGCCCTCTCTTCGGGCGGCGTTTTTCTCCTATTTTTTTCCTTTATATTCAATTTTTTTACGGTTTTTAGTTCATTTTGGAGGCGTTTCAATGAATATTATATATTTTAGATTGAATTTTATATTTTATTAGATTTAGTTTTATGTAATTTTTTAGATTTAATTTTATTTATATATTTTCGATTTAATTTTATATACATATTTTTTAAATGCTCACGTCCTTTCGCAATTTTCATTTTTCCTCTTTTTTTTTAATTTTAACTGCCAAGTTTTTAAATTCGAATTTTCTCTTTAATTTATTTTCAACTCTCTTTCGATTTTAAATTTTCCCCTTTTTTTATTTCATTCCCCCTTGATAAAATTTACTTTTGTCTTTTTTTCTCTCTTTTTTTTAGTTAATTTTTCCCTTTTTAATTTAATTTCCCTTTCTTTATTTAATTTCCCCTTCCTAATTTAATTTCCCCTTCCTAATTTAATTTTTTCCCTTTTTTAAATTAAATTCTTTTATTTTTCAAATTTAATTGTCCTACTTTTTTTTTAATTACATTTTCCCCTTTTGTTACTTATTATTTAATTCCCCCTTTCGGGAGACAAATAAAAAACAAATAAAAGAACAAAAACAACGACATTTGAGACAACTCGGAAAGAACAGGGGCGGAAAAGCAGAAATTTGTGGGAAAAATCGCTAAAAAATTGGGGAAAAAAAGTCGAAATTCGGGATTTTCCCGCATTTGCCGCGGGCGGGATTCGAACTCGCGGCCCCCGGAGCTGCAGCCCCGCCTCTGACCACGCCCCCAGCGCTGACCACGCCCCCTGAGGGCAGCCTATGGGCGCTGGGCGCGGTCGCGCAGCCGCGGACGAGGTGGCCGAGTGGTTAAGGCGATGGACTGCTAATCCATTGTGCTCTGCACGCGTGGGTTCGAATCCCACCCTCGTCGGGAGCCGCTTTTTGGGGCCAAATCCGCCGATTTCGGGTCCCAGGCCCGATTTTTGGGGCGAAATCCCCAAATTTTACAGTTCAATCTCTGATTTTGTGGCGAAATCCCCAATTCTTTCGGTGAAATCCCCAATTTTTGGGGAGAAATCCCCAAATTTTACAGCTCAATCTCTGATTTTTGGGGTGAAATCCCTGATTTTGGGGCGAAATCCACAAATTTTACAGTTGAATCTCGAATTTTTGGGGCGAAATCCCCAATTTTTGGGGTTCAGTCCCGGGTGTTTGGGGCGAAATCCCCAAATTTTACAGTTCAATCTCTGATTTCTGGGGCGAAATCCCCAATTCTTTGGGTGACATCCCAAATTTTTTGGGGAGAAATCCCCAAATTTTAGAGTTGAATCTCTGAATTTTGTGACGAAATCCCTGATTTTTGGGGTGAAATCCCCAATTTTTGGGGTGAAATCTCCAATTTTTGTGGCGAAATCCCAAAATTTTGGGGTTCAGTCCCGGGTTTTTGGGGTGAAATCCGCGAATTTCACCGTTAAATCTCTGATTTTTGGGGAGAAATCCCTGATTTTGAGGTGAAATCCCCAAATTTTACAGTTGAATCTCCGAATTTTGTGACGAAATCCCCAATTTTTGGGGCGAAATCCCCAAATTTTTGAGGCCAAATCCCCAATTTTGGGGGAGAAATCCCTGATTTTGGGGTGAAATCCCCGAATTTTACAGTTGAATCTCTGAAATTTGTGGCAAAATCGCCAATTTTGGGGCGAAATCCCCAAATTTTACAGTTGAATCTCTGATTTTTGGGGCGAAATCCCCAATTTTTGGGGTGAAATCCCCAAATTTTGGGGTGAAATCCCCAATTTTTGGGGTTCAGTCCCAGGTTTTTGGGGTGAAATCCCCGAATTTTACAGTTGAATCTCTGAATTTTGTCACGAAATCCCCAATTTTTGTCACGAAATCTCCAATTTTTGGGGTGAAAACCCCAAATTTTTCAGTTAAATCTCTGATTTTGTGGCGAAATCCCCAAATTTTGGGGTGAAATCCCCAATTTTTGGGGCGAAATCCCCAAATTTTACAGTTAAATCTCTGATCTTTTGGGGAGAAATCCCCAAATTTTTGGGGTTCAGTCCCGGGTTTGGGGATAAATCCCCGAATTTTTGGGGTTAAATCCTCAATTTTTGGGTGGGAAATCTCGGATTTTTAAAGCTTCAATTCCCCGATTTTTTTGCAGTTAAATTCCCTTTTTTTGGCACTTAAATTCCCGATTTTTTGGGTTCAACCCCGGATTTTTGGGGATAAATCCCCGAATTTTTGGGGTTAAATCCTCCATTTTTTGGGTGGGAAATCTCTGATTTTTTAAGCTTCAATTCCCCGATTTTTGGGGGTTAATCCCCAATTTTTGGGGTGAAATTCCCCAACTTTTGGAGTTCATTCCCCAATTTTTGGCAAAAAATTCCCATTTTTGGGGTGAAATCTCCGAATTTTGGGGTGAAATCCCCGGGTTTGGGTGTGGATCCCGATTTTTGTGGGAAATTCCCAATTTTGGGGATTAAATTCCCGATTTTGGGATTAAATCCCCGAATTTTTGTAATAAATCCCCGAATTTGGGGGGGTGAAATTTCCGATTTTTGGGATTAAACCCCTCGGGTGTTTTTTGGCGGGAAATCCCCGATTTTTGGCGGGAAATCCCCGATTTTTGGCGGGAAATTCCCGATTTTGGGATCCCTTCTCGCCTTAAAAATCCCCTCTTCGAGCTCCCCCAAACCCCTCCCAGTCCCTCCCAGTCCATCCCAGTTTGATCCCAGTCCCCTCCCATTTCCCGCTCAGGCCCCGCCCATTCCGGCGGTGACGTCATCGCGCGCGAGCGCGGCCGGAAGTGGCTCCGGGGGCGGCGGCGGCGCCCGGTGAGAAACTGGGAGAGACTGGGATGGACTGGGAGAGACTAGGATCAAACTGGGATGGACTGGGAGGGAACTGGGAGAGACTGGGATGGACTGGGAGAGACTGGGATGGACTGGGAGAGACTGGGATGGACTGGGAGGGACTGGGATGGACTGGGAGAGACTGGGATGGACTGGGAGGGACTGGGATGGACTGGGAGGGACTGGGATGGACTGGGATCAAACTGGGATCAAACTGGGATCAAACTGGGATTTCCTGGGGCGCTCCCGGGGGTTCCCCAGTCCCAGCCGGGGCCGTTCCCGAGGCGATCCCGAATCCCGAATTTTGGGGGGTCCCGAACCCATCCCGGAGATCCCCGAGGGATCCCAAATCCGCAAACCCAAAATCCCCAAAATCCCAAATCCCCAAATCCCAAAAATCCCAAATCCCCAAATTCCCAAATCCCAGCCCGGGGAATTCCCAAATTCCCAAGTTCCACCTCAGGGGATCCCAAATCCCATCCCAGGAATTCCCCAATTCCCAAAATCCCATCCTGAGGGGATCCCAAACCCCCAAATCCCAACCTGGAGGATCCCAAATCCCCAAATTCCTGCTCAGGGGATCCCAAATCCCATCCCAAGGGATCCCAAACTCTCCCTCAGAGGATCCCAAATTTCACCTTGGAGGATCCCAAATCCCAACCTGGGGGATCCCAAATCCCCAAATTCCTGCTCAGGGAATTCACAAATTCCTCCTCAGGGGATCCCAAATCCCTTCCTGGGGAATTTCCAAACCCCAAATCCCATCCCAGGGATCCCAAATTCCCCCTCAGGGGATCCCAAATCCCCAAATCCCAACCTGGGGGATCCCAAATCCCCAAATCCCGACACAGGGAATTCCCAAATTCCTCCTCAGGGGATCCCAAATCCCCAAATTCCATCCCAAGGAGATCCCAAATCTCCAAATTCCCCCTCAGGGGATCCCAAATTCCACCTTGGTGGATCCCAAATCCCCAAAATTCCTCCCCTGGGAATTCCCAAATCCCCAAATCCCGACCTGAGGGACCTCAAATCCCGAATTTCCCCTCAAGGGATCCCAAATCCCTTCCTGGGAATTCCCAAATCCCAAATCCCATCCCAAGGGTTCCCAAATTCCTCCCCTGGGAATCCCCAAATCCCAAATTCTCCCTC
This sequence comes from Fringilla coelebs, assembly GCF_963513975.1. Classification (NCBI taxonomy): domain Eukaryota; kingdom Metazoa; phylum Chordata; class Aves; order Passeriformes; family Fringillidae; genus Fringilla; species Fringilla coelebs. Next base: position 660,415 of record NC_140062.1, read on the forward strand.
AGAGGATCCCAAATCCCATCCTGGGGGATCCCAAATCCCAAAATTCCTCCTCAGGGAATTCCCAAAATCCCAAATTTCTCCTCAGGGGATCCCAAATCCCAGAGATCCCTCAGGGGACCCCAAACCCATCCTGGGCTTCCAAGAAGGAAATTCCCAAATTCCCAAAAACCCAAATCCCCAAAAATTCCCAAAATCCCAAATCCTCAAAATCCCAGAAATTCCCAAGAATTCCCAAAATCCCAAATCCAAAACCCCAAATCCCCAAAAACCCCAATTCCCAAAATTTCCCAAAATCCCCCAAAATCCCAAAACCTCAAAATCCCAAATTCCCAAAAATTCCCAAAATCCCAAAATTCCCAAAAATTCCCCAAAAATCCCAAAATCCCAAAAATCCAAAATTCCCAAAAAATCCCCAAAATCCCAAATCCTCAAAATCCCAAAAATCAAAAATTCCCCAAAAATCCCCCAAATCCCAAAATCCCCAAAAACTCAAATTCCCAAAATTTCCCAAAATCCCCCAAATCCCAAAATCCCAAATTCCCCAAACCCCAAATTCCCAAAAATTCCCAAAATCCCAAATCCTCAAAATCCCAGAAATCCCCAAAAATTCCCCAAATCCCAGAAATTTCCAAAATCACAAAACCCCAAATTCCCAAATCCCCAAAAATCCCAAATTCCCCCCAAAAATCCCAAATCCCCAGAATGCCCTGCAGCAATCCCCGCCTCCAGTACTAATGAGATGCAAATGCCTCATTAGCATATTCACAGCAAACACCTCGTTTATCCCCATCCCCAGATTTTGGGATTTTGGGGATTTGGAGATTTCTGGGAATTTGGGAATTTTGGGGAATTTTTGGGGAATTTTGGGGCCTCCTCGGAGCCGTTGGAATTCCCAAAATTCTGATCCCAGATTTTGGGATTTGGGGATTTTTGAATTTTGGGATTTGGGGATTTGGGGATTTTGGGATTTGGGGATTTGGGGATTTTGGAATTTTGGAATTTTGGAATTTGGGGATTTTGGGATTTGGGGATTTGGGAATTTGGGAATTTTGGGATCCTGGATTATTTTGGGATCCTGGATTTTGGGATTTGGGGATTTTGGAATTTTGGGATTTGGGGATTTTGGGATTTGGGGATTTTGGGATCCAGGATTATTTTGGGATCCTGGATTTTGGGATTTGGGGATTTTGGAATTTTGGGATTTGGGGATTTTGGGATTTGGGGATTTTGGGATCCAGGATTATTTTGGGATTTCGGGATTCGGGGATTTGGGGATTTGGGGATTTTGGGGATTTTGGGATTCCGGATTATTTTGGGGTTTTCGGGACCGCTGGAATTCTCCAGAATTCCCGAATTTTTTTTTTTTTTTGGCGGTTCCTGGGATCGTTCGGATCCCGGAGCTCCGCCCGGGGTGGGGGAGGGGGGGGTCCTCGAGGGGATCCCCAAAATCCATCCCAGGGAATTCCCGAGGGGATCCCCAAAATCCATCGGGGGGATCCCCAAAATCCATCCCTGGGAATTCCCGAGGGGATCCCCAAGTTCAGCCCCAGGAGTTTCCAAGGGGATCCCCAAAATCCATCCAAGGGAATTCCCGAAGGGATCCCCAAAATCCATCCCAGGGAATTCCCAAATCAGATCCCAAATCCCCCTCAGAATTCCCAGTTTGGGAATTCCTGAATCCATCCCAGGAGATTCCCAAGGGGATCCCCAAATCCACCTCGGGGCGTTCCAGGGATCCCCAAATCCATCCCAGGGAATTCCTGAGGGATCCCCAAAATCCATCCCAGGGAATTCCCGAGGGGATCCCCAAATTCAGCTCCAGGAATTTCCACAGGGATCCCCAAAATCCATCCCATGGAATTCCTAAAGGGATCCCCAAATTCAGCTCAGGGGATCCCCAAAATCCATCCCAAGGAATTCCCAGGGGGGTCCCCAAATCCATTAGGGGGATCCCCAAATCCATCCCAAAGAATTCCAGAGGGATTCCCCAAATCCGGCTCAGGGAATTCCTGAGGGGATCCCCAAATTCAGCTCCAGGAGATTCCCAAGGGGATCCCCAAAATCCATCCCAGGGAATTCCCAAAGGGATCCCCAAAATCCATTGGGGGGATCCCCAAAATCCATCCCAAGGAATTCCCAAAGGGATCCCCAAAATCAACTCAAGGGATCCCCAAAATTCATCCCAGGGAATTCCCAAAGGGATCCCAAAATCCATCGGGGGGGTCCCCAAAATCCATCCCAGGGAATTCCCAAAGGGATCCCCAAATTCAGCTCCAGGAGTTTCCAAGGGGATCCCCAAAATCCATCCAAGGGAATTCCTGAAGGGATCCCCAAATCCATCGGGGGATCCCCAAATCCATCCCAGGGAATTCCCAAAGGGATCCCCAAATTCAGCTCAGGGGATCCCCAAAATCCATCCCAAGGAATTCCCAGGGGGGTCCCCAAATCCATCCCAAAGAATTCCAGAGGGATTCCCCAAATCCGGCTCAGGGAATTCCTGAGGGGATCCCCAAATTCAGCTCAGGGGATCCCCAAAATCCATCCCAGGGAATTCCCAAGGGAATTCCTCACCTGTCGCTCACCTGTCGCTCACCTGTCCCCATCCTCGCTTTTCCAGGTGTGGCCATGGAGGGCCACTCCCCCTTTGCCCAGGTGATCCCTCACCTGTCCGAGGAGGAAGAGGAGGAGCAGCCAGGTGAGGAAGAAGAGGAGCAGCCAGGTGAGGAGGAAGAGGAGGAGCAGCCAGGTGAGGAAGAGGAGGAGCAGCCAGGTGAGGAAGAAGAGGAGCAGCCAGGTGAGGAAGAGGAAGAAGGACCAGGTGAGGAAGGACCAGGTGACGAACCAGGTGACGATGAAGACGCAGGTGAGGAAGATCCAGGTGAGGATGAAGACGCAGGTGAGGAAGATCCAGGTGACGACGACGACGACGATGAAGAAGCCCCAGGTGAGGAAGATGAAGATCCAGGTGACGATGATGAAGAAGCCCCAGGTGACCCCCAACCGGGTGCCTCCCTCCAGGTGCGCCCCTCTCCAGGTGACCCCCGCCGGCCCCGCCTTTACCTGCGGCCACGCCCACCCCCTGCCCAGCCCGGCCCCTCCCACCTGCAGCTCCCCTGGGCCCACCCAGGTGCGCCGGGCCCGGAGGCCGCCTCACCTGAGCCAGGTGAGGCCACGCCGGCCTTCGTGCAGCTCATCGACGAGCGCGGCGTCTACTCCACCGCCAAGCTGGTGCTGGGCGGCCGCTCAGGTGCGCCAGGTGCGCCAGGTGAGGCCGAGACCGCCGCCGAACCGACCCCGCCGGGCGAGGAGGAAGATGAGGACGCTCACCTGGAGATCCGCCAGGTGATCGTGGCCGACAAACCCTTCCAGTGCCCCGTGTGCCACAAGAGCTTCAAGCGCACCTGGGAGCTGCTGAGCCACCAGGTGGTGCACACGGAGGCGCGGCCCTTCACCTGCCACCTGTGCCGCGCCACCTTCAAGCGCCACTCGGACTTCAAGAGCCACGGGCTGGTGCACACGGAGGAGCGGCCGCACAGGTGCGAGCTGTGCGGGAAGCGCTTCAAGCGCTCCTCCAACCTGCAGGAGCACCGCCGCATCCACAGCGGCCAGCGCCCCTTCACCTGCCCCAGGTGCGCCAAAGCCTTCAAAACCCCTTACGAGCGCCAGCGCCACGCCCTGACCCACCTGGCGGCCGACAAACCCTTCAGGTGCGCCGACTGCGGCAAGGATTTCCCGGCGGCCAACGCGCTGCTGCTGCACCGGCGGCACAGGTGCCAGGACAAGCCGCACACCTGCGGCGTCTGCGGGAAGCGCTTCACCTACGGCCACTCCCTCAAGGTGCACGAGCGCGTGCACACGGGGGACCGCCCCTTCAGGTGCGCGCTCTGCGGCAAGGCCTTCAAGCAGAGCAACGCCCTGGCCTCGCACGAGCGCGTGCACACAGGTGAGCGCCCCTTCGCCTGCCGCACCTGCGGGAAGGCCTTCAAGCAGTCCTCGTACCTGGCCATCCACCAGCGGGCCCACACAGGTGAGCGGCCCTACAGGTGCGAGGCGTGCGGGAAGGCGTTCGCCCGGCCCTCGCTGCTGCTGCAGCACCGGCGGGTGCACAGCCAGGTGAGGCCGCACCAGTGCAGGCACTGCCACAAGTTCTTCAAGGACCTGGCGTACCTGGCCGTGCACGAGAAGGTGCACACAGGTGAGACGCCCTACAAGTGCGGGGTGTGCGCCAAGGGGTTCGCGCACCCCTCCAACCTGCTGCAGCACCAGCGCGTGCACCGCGACACCTGAGAGGGGTGCCAGCAGGTGTGCTCACCTGGACAAGGTGTGCTGGTGTCACCTGAGCCCCGTGCATGAAGCCCCAGGTGAAAGGAGTCGGTACCTGTGAGCCCGGACAGGTGCGAACCCAAAAATCTCCTGTGGACCCCAAAAAGGTGTGGCAGGAACACCTGGACTGCGACACCTGAGCCCCAGGTGTGGGAACCCTGAATCTGCAAACCCGGACAGGTGTGAACCTCAAAAATCACAGGTGGACCCCAAAAAGATGTGGCAGGAACACCTGGACTGCGACACCTGAGCCCCAGGTGTGGGAACCCCAAATCTACAAACCCAGACAGGTGTGAACCTCAAAAGTCTCCTGTGGACCCCAAAAAGGTGTGGCAGGAACACCTGGACAGTGACACCTGAGCCCCAGGTGTGGGAACCCCAGATCTGCATCCCAAGCCAGATGTGGACCTGAAACCGCACACCTGGCCAGGTGTGGGAACCTTGGACCTGCACACCTGGCCAGGTTTAGGAACCTTGGACCTGCACACCTGTCCAGGTGTGAGCCCAGCACCTGCAGCCCCGGCCAGGTGAGGCCGCAGCAGTGCAGGCACTGCCACAAGTTCTTCAAGGACCTGGCGTACCTGGCCGTGCATGAGAAGGTGCACACAGGTGAGACGCCCTACAGGTGCGGGGTGTGCGCCAAGGGGTTCGCGCACCCCTCCAACCTGCTGCAGCACCAGCGCGTGCACCGCGACACCTGAGAGGGGCCACGGCAGGTGTGCTCACCTGGGAAAGGTGTGCTGGTGTCACCTGAGCCCCGTGGATGAAGCCCCAGGTGAAAGGAGTCGGTACCTGTGAGCCCGGACAGGTGCGAACCCAAAAATCTCCTGTGGACCCCAAAAAGGTGTGGCAGGAACACCTGGACTGCGACACCTGAGCCCCAGGTGTGGGAACCCCAGAACTGCACACCTGGACAGGTGCGAATCCCAAAATTCTCAGGTGTGAACCCCAAAAAGGTGTGGCAGGAACACCTGGACAGTGACACCTGAGCCCCAGGTGTGGGAACCCTGAATCTGCAAACCCAGACAGGTGTGAACCCCAAAAATCTCAGGTGTGAACCCCAAAAAGCTTCACCTGCAACACCTGGACAGTGACACCTGAGCCCCAGATGTGGGAACCCCAGATTTGCACACCTGGACAGGTATGGACCTAGAACTGCACACCTGGACAGGTGTGGGGCCTGCGTGTGCTCACCTGGACAAGTGAGCGCCCTGGAAAGGTGTGCTGGTGTCACCTGAGCCCCGTGGATGAAGCCCCAGGTGAAAGGAGTCGGTACCTGTGAGCCCGGACAGGTGCGAACCCAAAAATCTCCTGTGGACCCCAAAAAGGTGTGGCAGGAACACCTGGACAGTGACACCTGAGCCCCAGGTGTGGGAACCCCGGAACTGCACACCTGGACAGGTGTTAACCCCAAAAATCTCCTGTGGACCCCAAAAAAGTGTGGCAGGAACACCTGGACAGTGACACCTGAGCCCCAGGTGTGGGAACCCTGAATCTGCAAACCCGGACAGGTGTGAACCTCAAAAATCACAGGTGGACCCCAAAAAGGTGTGGCAGGAACAGCTGGACTGCAACACCTGAGCCCCAGGTGTGGGAACCCCAGATCTGCACACCTGGACAGGTGTGAACCCCAAAAAGCTTCACCTGCAAGAGATGGACAGTGACACCTGAGCCCCAGGTGTGGGAACCCCAGTACTGCACACCTGGACAGGTGGGAACCCCAAAAAGCTTCACCTGCATCACCTGGACTGCAACACCTGAGCCCCAGGTGTGGGAACCCCGGATTTGCATCCCAAGCCAGGTGTGGACCTGAAACCGCACACCTGGCCGGGTTTAGGAACCTTGGACCTGCACACCTGTCCAGGTGTGAGCCCAGCACCTGCAGCCCCGGCCAGGTGAGGCCGCACCAGTGCAGGCACTGCCACAAGTTCTTCAAGGACCTGGCGTACCTGGCCGTGCACGAGAAGGTGCACACAGGTGAGACGCCCTACAAGTGCGGGGTGTGCGCCAAGGGGTTCGCGCACCCCTCCAACCTGCTGCAGCACCAGCGCGTGCACCGCGACACCTGAGAGGGGCCGCGGCAGGTGTGCTCACCTGGGAAAGGTGTGCTGGTGTCACCTGAGCCCCATGGATGAAGCCCCAGGTGAAAGGAGTCGGTACCTGTGAGCCCGGACAGGTGCGAACCCAAAAATCTCCTGTGGACCCCAAAAAGGTGTGGCAGGAACACCTGGACTGCACCACCTGAGGCCCAGGTGTGGGAACCCCAGATCTGCACACCTGGACAGGTGTGAACCTCAAAAATCACAGGTGGACCCCAAAAAGGTGTGGCAGGAACACCTGGACTGCACCACCTGAGCCCCAGGTGTGGGAACCCCAGATCTGCACATCTGGACAGGTGTGGACCCCAAAAAGCTTCACCTGCAACACCTGGACAGATACACCTGAACCCCAGGTGTGGGAACCCTGAATCTGCAAACACAGACAGGTGTGAACCCCAAAAATCACAGGTGGACCCCAAAAAGGTGTGGCAGGAACACCTGGACTGCACCACCTGAGCCCCAGGTGTGGGAACCCCGAATCTGCACACCTGGACAGGTGTGAACCCCAAAAAGCTTCACCTGCAACACCTGGACAGTGACACCTGAGCCCCAGGTGTGGGAACCCCAGATCTGCACACCTGGACAGGTGTGAACCCCAAAAATCTCAGGTGTGAACCCCAAAAAGCTTCACCTGCAAGAGATGGACCGTGACACCTGAGCCCCAGGTGTGGGAAGCCCGGTACTGCACACCTGGACAGGTGTGGACCCTAAAAAGCTTCACCTGCAACACCTGGACTGCACCACCTGAGCCCCAGGTGTGGGAACCCCAGATCTGTGGCCCTGGACAGGTGTGAACCCCAAAAAGCTTCACCTGCAACACCTGGACTGCAACACCTGAGCCCCAGGTGTGGGAACCCCGTAACTGCACACCTGGACAGGTGTGAACCCCAAAAAGCTGCAGCGGCAACACCTGGAGAGCAACACCTGAGCCCCAGGTGAGGGACCCCTGGCCAGGTGTGGGCCCCAAAATCTGCAACACCTGGAGAGCAACACCTGAGTGACACCTGAGCTGCAGGTGAGGGACACCTGCACAGGTGTGGACCCCAAAATCTTCAGCACCTGGAGAGCAACACCTGAGCCCCAGGTGAGGGGTCCTAGGACAGGTGTGCACCCCGAAATCTGCAACACCTGAGCCCCAGGTGAGGGATCCCTGGACAGGTGTGGACCCCAAAATCTGCAGCACCTGGACAGTGACACCTGAGCCCCAGGTGAGGGGTCCTAGGACAGGTGTGGACCCCAAACTGTGCAGCACCTGGAGAGCAACACCTGGATTCACAGGTGAGGGGATCCCGGCCAGGTGTGGACCCCGAAATCTGCAACACCTGAGCCACAGGTGAGGGGATCCTGGCCAGGTGTGGACCCCGAAATCTGCAACACCTGAGCCACAGGTGAGGGGATCCCGGCCAGGTGTGGACCCCGAAATCTGCAACACCTGAGCCACAGGTGAGGGGATCCCGGCCAGGTGTGCACCCCGAAATCTGCAACACCTGAGCCACAGGTGAGGGGATCCTGGCCAGGTGTGGGCCCCAAAATCTGCGGCACCTGAGCCACAGATGAGGGGTCCTGGGACAGGTGTGCACCCCGAAATCTGCAGCACCTGGAGAGCAACACCTGAGTGACACCTGAGCTGCAGGTGAGGGACACCTGCACAGGTGTGGACCCCAAAATCTGCAGCACCTGGACTGCAACACCTGAGTGACACCTGAGCCACAGGTGAGGGGTCCTAGGACAGGTGTGGACCCCGAAATCTGCAGCACCTGAGCCACAGGTGAGGGGATCCCGGCCAGGTGTGGACCCTGAAATCTGCAGCACCTGAGCCACAGGTGAGGGGTCCTAGGACAGGTGTGGACCGCGAAATCTGCAGCACCTGGAGAGCAACACCTGAGCCCCAGGTGAGGGGATCCAGCACGGCCACACCTGAGCTGTGACTTCACCAACAGCAGAGGAGGAACTGAGGGACCCCCAGGGCTCACCTGTGGCCAGGTGTGAGCTGGGCACTGCGAGGGCTCACCTGGGCACACCTGAGCTCACCTGGGCTCACCTGGGGCACACCTGAGCTCACCTGGGCACACCTGAGCTCACCTGGGCACATCTGGGACACACCTGAGCTCATCTAGGGCACATGTGGGCATACCTGAGCTCACCTGGAGCATACCTGGGCTCACCTGAGCTCACCTAGGGCACATGTGGGCACACCTGAGCTCACCTAGGGCACATGTGGGCACACCTGAGCTCACCTGGAGCATACCTGGGCTCACCTGAGCTCACCTGGAGCATACCTGGGCTCACCTAAGTGCACCTGGGCACATCTGGGGCACACCTGAGCTCACCTGGGCCACGTCTGAGCTCACCTGGGGCACACCTGAGCTCACCTGGGGCTCACCTGGGGCACACCTGAGCTCACCTGGGCACACCTGAGCTCGCCTGGGGCACACCTGAGCTCACCTGGGCACACCTGAGCTCACCTGGGCACACCTGGGCACACCTGTCCCACCGTTCCGGGCGGTACCTGTAGCGCCGGGGGCGGGGGCGCACCTGGATCGTTCATTAAAGGATCGTTAATTGATGACGTCATCACCGGTCTCACCTGAGTCTCACCTGGAGCTTCAAGGGCGGAGTCTGCGGACAGGTGGGGGTGGGGGGAGGGGGAGACCCCCAAAATTCACACCTGGGGGGGGTTGGGATTCCCAAAACTCACACCTGGAGGGGGTGGGGACACCTGAGAGTCACACCTGGGGGGGTGGGACCTCCCAAACTTCACACCTGGAGGGGCGGAGACACCTGAGAGTCACACCTGTCCCACCTGGAGGGGGTGGGGAACCCCAAAATTGACACCTGGGGGAGTTGGGATTGCCAAAATTCACACCTGTCACACCTGGAGGGGGTGGGGAGCCCCCAAATTCCCACCTGTCACACCTGGGCAGGATTGGGAACACCTGAGAGTCACACCTGGAGGGGTGGGGACACCTGGGAGTCACACCTGTCCCACCTGGAGGGGGCGGAGAACCCCAAAATTGACACCTGGGGGAATGGGGAGCCCCCAAATTCCCACCTGTCACACCTGGGCGGGATTGGGAACACCTGGGGGTCACACCTGGGGGGTTGGGGACACCTGGGGGTCACACCTGGGGGGTTGGGGACACCTGGGAGTCACACCTGGATGGGTGGGGACACCTGGGAGTCACACCTGGGGGGGTGGGGACACCTGGGAGTCACACCTGTCCCACCTGGAGGGGTGGGGACACCTGAGAGTCACACCTGTCACACCTGGAGGGGGCGGGGAATCCCAAAATTGACACCTGGGGGAATGGGGAGCCCCCAAACTCCCACCTGTCACACCTGGGCGGGATTGGGAACACCTGGGAGTCACACCTGGAGGGGTGGGGACACCTGGGGGTCACACCTGGGGGGTTGGGATTCCCAAAATTGACACCTGGAGGGGTTGGGACACCTGAGATTCATACCTGTCCCACCTGGAGGGGGTGGGGAACCCCAAAATTGACACCTGGGGGAGTTGGGGTTCCCAAAATTCACACCTGACACACCTGGAGGGGGGGTGGGGACACCTGAGAGTCACACCTGGAGGGGGTGGGACGTCCCAAAATTGACACCTGGGGGGATGGGGAACCCCCAAATTCCCACCTGTCACACCTGGGTGGGATTGGGAACACCTGAGAGTCACACCTGTCACACCTGGAGGGGTGGGGACACCTGGGAGTCACACCTGGGGGGGTGGGGACACCTGGGAGTCACACCTGTCACACCTGGGCGGGTGGGGACACCTGGGGTCACACCTGTCACACCTGGGGGGGTGGGGACACCTGAGAGTCACACCTGTCACACCTGGGGGGGTGAGGGACCCCCCAAAATTCACACCTGGAGGCTCCAGACGCCATTTTTTATTTATTCACCTGCCCAGGTGTGCGGGGAACACCTGAGCTGCTCAAGAGGGGGGAGGGGCCTGGTGAGAGTGGCCAGGTGAGGGATTCCAGGTGAGAGTGGCCAGGTGAGGGATTCCAGGTGAGAGCGGGCAGGTGAGAGTGGCCAGGTGAGAGCGGCCAGGTGAGAGTGGCCAGGTGAGAGCGGCCAGGTGAGGATTCCAGGTGAGATGTTCCAGGTGAAGTCCAGGTGAGATGTTCTGGGTGAGGTTCAGGTGAGAGTGGCCAGGTGAGGTTCAGTTGAGGATTCCATGTGAGATGTTCCAGGTGAGGTTCAGGTGAGGATTCCAGGTGAGAGCAGTCAGGTGAGGTTCAGGTGGGAGGTTCCAGGTGAGGGATTCCAGGTGCAGATTCCAGGTGAGAGTGGCCAGGTAAGGTTCAGGTGAGGATTCCAGGTGAGGTTCAAGGTGAGAGCAGCCAGGTGAGGGATTCCAGGTGAGATGTTCCAGGTGAGAGGTTCAGGTGAGATCAGCCAGTGAGGTTCAGGTGTGGATTCCGGGTGAGAGATTCCAGGTGAGATGTTCCAGGCGAGGTTCAGGTAAGAGATTCCAGGTGCAGATTCCAGGTGAGAGCGCCCAGGTGAGATTCCAGGTGAGGATTCCAGGTGAGGGATTCCAGGTGAGGGATTCCAGGTGAGATGTTCCAGGTGAGGTTCAGGTGAGGATTCCAGGTGAGAGCGGCCAGGTGGGGTTCACGTGGGAGGTTCCAGGTGAAGATTCCAGGTGAGAGGTTCCAGGTGAGAGTGCCTAGGCAAGGTTCAGGTGAGAGATTCCAGGTGAGGTTCAGGTGAGAGTAGCCAGGTGAGAGATTGCAGGTGAGAGGTTCCAGGTGCAGATTCCAGGTGAGAGCGGCCAGGTGAGGATTCCAGGTGAGGGATTCCAGGTGAGAGTGGCCAGGTGTGGTTCAGGTGAGAGCAGCCAGGTGAGGATCCAGGTGAGGTTCAGGTGAGGATTCCAGGTGAGGTTCAGGTGAGGATTCCAGGTGAGGGATTCCAGGTGAGAGTGGCCAGGTGAGGTTCAGGTGAGAGATTCCAGGTGAGGTTCAGGTGAGAGCAGCCAGGTGAAAGATTGCAGGTGAGAGGTTCAGGTGAGAGCAGCCAGGTGAGGTTCAGGTGAGAATTCCAGGTGAGCTCCGCCAGGTGAGAGGTTCAGGTGAGAGGTTCCAGTCCCCAGGTGAGCCCCGTCAGGTGAGCCCCGCCAGGTCAGCTCAGGGGGCGTCGTCCATCAGCTGCAGCGCCTCGACCTCGCCAGGTGAGGCCCTCCTGGGCAGGTAAATGGCGCCGGGGGCCCTCGGGGCGTCCAGGTGAGCTGAGGACACACCTGAGGTCACCTGAGGTCACCTGGAGCGGCCTGGGGGGCGGGGCAGGGGCGGGACTCACCTGGGACACACCTGGCCCGCAAGGTGAGCCAGAGCAGGGCCCCGCCCAGTGACATCAGCAGCACCAGCAGCGCCACCAGGTAGGCACAGGTGGGGGCCGCACCTGGGGGGGACAGGTGAGGGGTGGGGGGAGCCGTCACACTTGTCCTTACCTGTCCTTACCTGCCCCAGCCTTCACACCTGGACTCACCTGAACTCACCTGTCCTTACCTGCCTCACCCTTCACACCTGGACTCACCTGTCCTTACCTGTCCTTACCTGCCCCACCCTTCACACCTGTCTCCTCCTTCTCACCTGTCCCACCTTCACCTGTCACACCTGCCCTGGTTTTTCTTTCTCACCTGGCCCCTCCCCCACACCTTTGGCCCCTCCCTCCCACCTGAGCTCCCTTTTGGCCCCTCCCCCACACCTGCAGCCCCTCCCTCGCACCTCTAGCCCCTCCCCCCACACCTGAGGCTCACCTTTAGCCCCTCCCCCTCACCTCTGGCCCCTCCCCTATACCTGAGGCCCTCCTTGGCCCCTCCCCCCACCTTTAGCCCCGCCCCCACACTTTTGGCCCGTCCCCCCACCTGCAGCCCCTCCCCCCATCTTTGGCCCCTCCCCCACAACTTCCCGTCACTTGAAGCCCCTCCCCCACACCTGTGCTCACCTGTGGCCCCTCCCCCACACCTGTCTCGTATCTTTAGCCCCTCCCCCCCACCCTCGACCCCTCCCCCTCCCCTTTCGCCCCTCCCTCCACGCCTGTCCCCCACCTTTGGCCCCTCCCCCACACCTGCAGCCCCTCCCCCACACCTGCAGCCCCTCCCCCACACCTGCAGCCCCTCCCCCACACCTGTGCTTCCCTGTGGCCCCTCCCCCACACCTTCAGCCCCTCCCCCCAATTGGCCCCTCCCCCATACCTGCCCCTCACTTGAAGCCCCTCCCCCACACCTTTCCCGTATCTTTGGCCCCTCCCCCACACCTTCAGCCCCTCCCCCTCCCCTTTCGCCCCTCCCCCCCACACACACCTGTCCCCCACCTTTGGCCCCTCCCCCACACCTGTGCTCACCTGTGGCCCCTCCCCCCCACCTGTCCAGTATCTTTGGCCCTTCCCCCACACCTTCAGCCCCTCCCCCTCCCCTTTGGCCCCTCCCCCCCCCCTTTAGCCCCTCCCCCACTCACCTGCGGGCAGGCCGCAGCGCACCTCGGCCGCCCCACCTGCGCAGGTGCGCGGCCCCGCCCCCTCCCGCAGGCACTCGGCCAATTGGGACTCGGAGCCGTCACAGGTGAGCTCGGCCAGGTAAGGCTGGCCCGGCAGGTGCGGCCCCACAGGTGCGCTGAGGGCGGGGCCGCAGCCCAGCTGCCGGCACAGCACCTGCGCCTCGGGCAGCCCCCAGGTGAGGCCGCACACCTGCAGCCAGGTGCGGTTCAGCAGCACCTGCACCTGCCCCGCGCAGGGCCCGGCCCCGCCCCGCAGCCGCACCTGGGGGGGATCCGCACCTGCGGGGAGGGGGAGGGGTCAGGGAGGGGTGGGGAGGGGAGCACCTGTGCCTTCACCTGCGCACACCTGTCCCCCTCACCTGTCCAGGTGCTCACCTGTGCACACCTGCCCCAGGTGCTCACCTCTCCCCTCACCTGCCCCAGGTGCTCACCTGTTCCCCCTCACCTGCCCAGGTGCTCACCTGTCCCCCCTCACCTGCCCCAGGTGCTCACCTGTTCCCCCTCACCTGCCCAGGTGCTCACCTGTCCCCCCTCACCTGCCCAGATGCTCACCTGTGCCCCCTCACCTGCCCCAGGTTCTCACCTGTCCCCCCTCAGCTGTCCAGGTGCTCACCTACACACACCTGCCCCAGGTTCTCACCTGTCCCCCTCTCACCTGTCCCTCCCAGGTGCTCACCTGTCCCCCTTTACCTGTCCCAGGTGCTCACCTGTTTCCCCCTCACCTGTCCCAGGTGCTCACCTGAGCACACCTGTCCCCCCTCACCTGTCCCAGGTGCTCACCTGCACACACCTGTGCCCTCACCTGTCCCTCCCAGGTGCTCACCTGTTCCCCCTCACCTGTCCAGGTGCTCACCTGTCCCCTCACCTGCCCCAGGTGCTCACCTGTCCCCCCTCACCTGCCCCAGGTGCTCACCTGCCCCATCTCACCAGTCCCAGGTGCTCACCGGTCCCCCTTTACCTGTCCAGGTGCTCACCTGCACACACCTGTCCCTCACCTGTCCCTCCCAGGTGCTCACCTGTCCCCCTTTACCTGCCCCAGGTGCTGACCTGCACCCACCTGTCCCAGGTGCTCACCTGTGCACACCTGCCTAGGTGCTCACCTGAGCACACCTGTCCCCTCACCTGTCCCAGGTGCTCACCTGTCCCCTCACCTGTCCCTCCCAGGTGCTCACCTGTCCCCTCTCACCTGCCCAGATCCTCACCTGTCCCCCTTTACCTGTCCCACGTGCTCACCTGTCCCCCCTCACCTGCCCAGGTGCTCACCTGTCCCCCCTCACCTGCCCAGGTGCTCACCTGTTCCCCCCTCACCCGCCCCAGGTGCTCACCTGCACACACCTGTCCCCCCTCACCTGTCCCAGGTGCTCACCTGTCCCCCCTCACCTGTGCTCACCTGTCCCAGGTGCTCACCTGTGCACACCTGTCCCCTCACCTGCGCACACCTGCCCAGGTGCTCACCTGTGCACACCTGTCCCCTCACCTGCGCACACCTGTCTCCCCTCACCTGCGCACACCTGTCCCCCCTCACCTGCGCACACCTGTCCCCTCACCTGCGCACACCTGTCCCGGTGCTCACCTGCGCACACCTGTCCCCTCACCTGAGCACACCTGTCCCCTCACCTGCGCTCACCTGCCCAGGTGCTCACCTGCACACACCTGTCCCCTCACCTGAGCACACCTGTCCAGGTGCTCACCTGCGCACACGGCCGCCGCGTCCTCCTCGTGCCCGCAGTCGTGCTCCCCCCAGGGCCGCCGCTCGCACCTGTCCAAGGTGAGCTCCTCACCTGTGCAGCGCACCTGGTCCAGCCACACCGGGCCCCGCCCCGGCCCGAAGCGCGCCCGCCCAGGTGCGTTCAGGGCGGGGCCGCAGCCCACCTGGCGGCAGGTGACGCGGGCGGCCGCCAGGTCCCAGGTGTCGTCGCAGACCGTGCCCCACCTGCCCAGGTGCAGCACCTCCACCCGCCCCGCGCACCTGTGCGGGCCCCCGGCCAGGCGCACCTGGGCGGGACCCGGGGGAGCCACCGGGACAGGTGAGGGGGACGGGGGAGGGGCTGCGGGGAGAGGGGAAGGACAGGTGAGCACCTGGGGGGGAACAGGTGAGGGACAGGTGAGCACCTGGGGGGACAGGTGAGGGGAAGGACAGGGGGAGGGGGAGGGGCTGTGGGGAAAGGGGACAGGTGAGGGACAGGTGAGCACCTGGGGGGGACAGGTGAGGGGGGAGGGGCTGCGGGGAAAGGGGACAGGTGAGGGACAGGTGAGAAACTGGGAGGGACAGGTGAGGGGAGGGACAGGTGAAGGAACAGGTGAGGAGATGGACAGGTGAGGGACAGGTGAGGGGAGGGACAGGTGAGGGACAGGTGAGGAGATGGACAGGTGAGGGACAGGTGAGGGGAGGGACAGGTGAGGGGGAGGGGGGAGGGGCTGCGGGGAAAAGGAAAGGACAGGTGAGCACCTGGGGGGACAGGTGAGGGGAGGGACGGGTGAGGGACAGGTGAGGGGGACGGGGGAGGGGGATGGGGGAGGGGCTGCAGGGAAAGGGGACAGGTGAGGGACAGGTGAGCACCTGGGGGGGACAGGTGAGGGGATGGATGGGTGACAGGTGAGGGTGAGGGGGGAGGGGCTGCAGGGAAAGGGGACAGGTGAGCACCTGGGGGGGACAGGTGAGGGACACGTGAGCACCTGGGGGGACAGGTGAGGGGACGGGGGAGGGACAGGTGAGGTGAGGGGGAGGGGCTGCGGGGAATGCGGACAGGTGAGGGGGGCACAGGTGAGTGGTGGACAGGTGAGGGGATGGACAGGTGAGGGACAGGTGAGGGTGAGGGGGGAGGGGCTGCAGGGAAAGGGGACAGGTGAGGGGATGGACAGGTGAGGGGTGGATCAGTGAGGGGGTGGGGCTGCAGGTGAGGGATGGACAGCGGAGGGATGGACAGGTGAGAGATGGACAGGTGAGAGGTGAGGGATGGACAGGTGAGGGATGGACAGGTGAGAGGTGAGGGATGGACAGGTGAGGGATGGACAGGTGAGAGGTGAGGGATGGACAGGTGAGAGATGGACAGGTGAGAGGTGAGGGATGGACAGGTGAGGGATGGATAGGTGACAGGTGAGGGATGGACAGGTGAGGAATGGACAGGTGACAGGTGAGGGATGGACAGGTGAGGAGGTGGGGTGAGGGGAAAGGGGACAGGTGAGGGCAGGTACGGACACCTCACAGCACACCTGTGCCCCACCCCCTCACCTGAGCACACCTGTCCGTTACTGCTCACGTCTTCACAGCTGTGCACACCTGTCCCTGCTCCCCTGAGCACACCTGTCTGTACCTGTGCACACCTGTCCATACCTGCACACACCTGTCCGTGCTCACCTGAGCGCACCTGTCTACCTGTGCACACCTGTCCCTGCTCCCCTGAGCACATCTGTCTACCTGTGCGCACCTGTCCGTACCTGCACACACCTGTCCGTGCTCACCTGAGCACACCTGTCTGTACCTGTGCACACCTGTCCATGCTCACCTGTTCTCACCTGTCCATACCTGTATGTGCACACCTGTTCTCACCTGTCTGCACTCACCTGTCCATACCTGTCCTCACCTGTCCATACCTGTCCTCACCTGTCTGTACCTGTCCTCACCTGTCTGGCCCTGTTCTCACCTGTCTGCTCTCACCTGTCCATACCTGTCCTCACCTGTCCATACCTGTTCTCATCTGTCTGTACCTGTCCTCACCTGGCCCTGTTCTCACCTGTCCATGCTCACCTGTCCGTAGCTGTGCTCACCTGTCCGTAGCTGTGCTCACCTGTCCGTACCTGTTCTCACCTGTCTGTACCTGTGCTCACCTGTCCATGCTCACCTGTCTGTACCTGTCCTCACCTGTCTGTACCTGTTCTCACCCATCCACGCTCACCTGTCCATACCTGTCCATGCCTATTCTCACCTGTCCATGCTCACCCGTTCTCACCTGTCCTCACCTGTCCATGCTCACCTGTTCTCACCTGTCTCTGCTCACCTGTCCATACCTGTCCATACCTGTCTCACCTGTCTGTACCTATTCTCACCTGTCCCTGCTCACTTGTTCTCACCTGTCAGTACCTGTATCACCTGTCAGTACCTGTCACACCTGTCTGTACCTATTCTCACCTGTCCCTGCTCACTTGTTCTCACCTGTCAGTACCTGTCTCACCTGCCTGTACCTATTCTCACCTGGCCCTGCTCACCTGTTCTCACCTGTCAGGCCCTGTCCCACCTGTCCATGCTCACCTGTCCTCACCTGTTTGGCCCTGTTCTCACCCATCCATGCTCACCTGTCCTCACCTGTCCATACCTGTCTCAACTGTCCGTACCTGTCTCACCTGTGGGTGCTCACCTGCCCTCACCTGTCCATACCTGTCTCACCTGTGGGCGCTCACCTGTCCGTACTTGTCTCACCTGTGGGTGCTCACCTGCCCTCACCTGTCCGTACCTGTCTCACCTGTGGGCGCTCACCTGTTCGTACCTGCTCTCACCTGTCCTCACCTGTCCATACCTGTCTCACCTGTGGGTGCTCACCTGCCCTCACCTGTCTCACCTGTGGGGCTCACCTGCGCACTCCACCGCCGCGTCCTGGCCGTGCCCGCAGGTGTTGCTGCCCCAGGGGGGGGCGGGGCACTGCCCCAGGTGCCGCTCGCTGCCCGCGCAGGTGAGATCGCTCAGCCACACCTGGCCCGAGCCCCGCCCGAACCGCGCCCCGCCCAGCGCCGCCAGCGCCGGCCCGCAGCCCACCTGGCGGCACACCACCTGTGGGACAGGTAACGCACCTGGGTGAGACAGGGACACACCTGGGACAGGTAACACACCTGGGTGACCTTAAACACACCTGTGGGACAGGTAACACACCTGGGTGAGTGACCTTAAATACACCTGTGGGACAGGTAACACACCTGGGACAGGTAAACACACCTGGGTGAGTGACCTTAAACACACCTGGGTGAGTGACCTTAAATACACCTGGGACAGGTAAACACACCTGGGTGACCTTAAACACACCTGGGACAGGTAAACACACCTGGGTGAGTGACCTTAAATACACCTGGGCAGGTAAACACACCTGAGTAACTTTAAATACACCTGGGACAGGTAAACACACCTGAGTGACCTTAAACACACCTGGGCAGGTAAACACACCTGGGTGACCTTAAACACACCTGTGGGACAGGTAAACACACCTGGATAACCTAAACACACCTGTGGGACAGGTGAACACACCTGGGTGAGACAGGGACACACCTGGGACAGGTAATGCACCTGAGTGACCTTAAATACACCTGGGACAGGTAAACACACCTGAGTGAGTGACCTGAAACACACCTGGGCAGGTAAACACACCTGAGTAACTTTAAATACACCTGAGTGGCCTTAAACACACCTGGGACAGGTAACACACCTGGGTGAGTGACCTTAAACACACCTGAGTGACCTTAAATACACCTGAGTGACCTTAAACACACCTGGGGCAGGTAACACACCTGGGTGACCTTAAACACACCTGGGACAAGCAAACACACCTGGGCAGGTAAACACACCTGGGTGAGCCAGGGAAACACCTGGGACAGGTAACACACCTGAGTAAGCTTAAATACACCTGGGTGACCTTAAACACACCTGTGGGACATGTAACACACCTGGGGCAGGTAAACACACCTGGGTGAGTGACCTTAAATACACCTGGGCAGGAGAACACACCAGGGACAGGTAAACACACCTGGGTGAGCCAGGGACACACCTGGGACAGGTAACACACCTGGGTGACCTTAAACACACCTGTAGGACAGGTAAACACACCTGGGTGAGTGACCTTAAACACACCTGGGCAGGTAAACACACCTGGGTGACCTTAAACACACCTGTGGGACAAGTAACACCACCTGTGGGACAGGTAACACACCTGAGTGACCTTAAACACACCTGTGGGACAGGTAACACACCTGGGTGAGCCAGGGACACACCTGGGTGACCTTAAACACACCTGAGTGACCTTAAACACACCTGTGGGACAGGTAACACACCTGGATAAGTGACCTTTAACACACCTGGGCAGGTAAACACACCTGGGTAACCTTAAACACACCTGTGGGACAGGTAAACACACCTGAGTGAGCCAGAGACACACCTGGGACAGGTAACACACCTGAGTGAGTGACCTTAAACACACCTGGATTTGTAACACACCTGAGTGACCTTAAACACACCTGAGTGACAGGTAACACACCTGGGACAGGTAAACACACCTGGGTGAGTGACCTTAAACACACCTGGACAGGTAAACACACCTGGGTGAGTGACCTTAAACACACCTGGGTGACCTTAAACACACCTGGGTGACCTTAAACACACCTGGCTGAGCTGCAAACACACCTGAATGACCCCGAGCACACCTGAGCTTGCCCAGGGATACACCTGAGTTCACCTGTCCCCCGTGCTCACCTGTCACCCCCCCCAGCCTCACCTGTCCCCCCCAGCCTCACCTGGCCACACCTGAGCTCACCTGTGCAACCCCTCAGGACACACCTGTGCCCACCTGAGCTCACCTGAGCTCACCTGTGCAACCCCTCAGGACACACCTGTGCCCACCTGAGCTCACCTGAGCTCACCTGTGCAACCCCTCAGGACACACCTGTGCCCACCTGAGCTCACCTGAGCTCACCTGTGCAACCCCTCAGGACACACCTGTGCCCACCTGAGCTCACCTGAGCTCACCTGTGCAACCCCTCAGGACACACCTGTGCCCACCTGAGCTCACCTGGGCCTTGCTCAAGTCCCACCTGTGCCCGCCACCCCCTTCACCTGTCCCCACCTGCCCTCACCTGTCCCCCCAGCTCACCTGGGCATCGCTCAGGTCCCACCTGTGTCCCTCCCCCCCTCACCTGTCCCACCTGAGCTCACCTGGGCGTCGCTCAGGTCCCACCTGTGCCCCACCCCCCTCACCTGTCCCACCTGAGCTCACCTGGGCGTCGCTCAGGTCCCACCTGTGCCCCACCCCCCCTCACCTGTCCCACCTGAGCTCACCTGGGCGTCGCTCAGGTCCCAGCCGCGGTCGCAGACGCTGCCCCAGCTCCCCTCGTGCAGCACCTCCACCCTACCTGCGCACAGGTGAGGCCCGGCCGCCAGCCGCACCTCACCTGAGCTGGAGTTACCTGCGGGGACACGCACAGGTGAGAGCCAGTGCCAGGTGAGCCTCACCTGAGGCTGCAGGGCCAGGTGAGGCTCACCTGAACAGGTGAGACACCTTATAGGAGCCCTCCCCTCACCTGTCTCACCTGTCCGTGCTCACCTGTGCTCACCTATCCATATCACACCTGTGCACACCTGTCTCACCTGTTCTCGCTCACCTGTTCATGTCTCACCTGTGCTCGCTCACCTGTCCATGTCTCACCTGTTCATGTCACACCTGTCTCACCTGTGCTCACCTGTCTGTACCACACCTGTGCACACCTGTCTCACCTGTTCTCGCTCACCTGTCCATGCTCAACTGTGCACACCTGTCCATGTCTCACCTGTTCATATCACACCTGTCTCACCTGTGCTCACCTGTCTCACATGTTCATGTCTCACCTGTCTCACCTGTCCCTGTCTCACCTTTCCCTGTCTCACCTGTTCATATCACACCTGTCCATCTCACACCTGTCACACCTGTCTCACCTGTCCCTGTCTCACCTGTCTCACCTGTCCCTATCACACCTGTCCCTTTCTCACCTGTCTATCTCACACCTGTCCATGTCTCACCTGTCCATATCACACCTGTCTCACCTGTCCATGTCTCACCTGTCCATGTCACACCTGTCTCACCTGTCTCACCTGTCCCTGTTCTCACCTGTCTCACCTGTCCCTGTCTCACCTGTTCTCACCTGTTCTCACGTGTTCTCACCTGTCTCACCTGTCTCACCTGTGCTCACCTGTCTCACCTGTCCCTGTCTCACCTGTCCCACCTGTCTCACCTGTGGGGTCTCACCTGCGCAGACCACGCCCGTGTCCTCGCCGTGGTGGCAGTTGTGCTCCGCCCAGGTGCGTCTCACCTGTCTCACCTGTCCCTGTCTCACCTGTCCATCTCACACCTGTCTCACCTGTCTCACCTGTCCCTGTCTCACCTGTCTCACCTGTCCATATCACACCTGTCCATATCACACCTGTCCATGTCTCACCTGTGCTCACCTGTGCTCACCTGTCTCACCTGTCTCACCTGTTGGGGCTCACCTGTCTCACCTGTCTCACCTGTCTCACCTGTCTCACCTGTCTCACCTGTCTCACCTGTCTCACCTGTGGGGTCTCACCTGTGTAGACCATGCCCATGTCCTTGCCGTGCTCCCCTCAGGTGCATCTCACCTGCCTCACCTGTCCATGTCTCACCTGTCTCACCTGCCTCACCTGTCCCTGTCTCACCTGTCTCACCTGTCCATCTCACACCTGTCCATGTCTCACCTGTCCCTATCACACCTGTCTCACCTGTCCCTGTCTCACCTGTCCATGTCTCACCTGTGCTCACCTGTCTCACCTGTCCCTATCACACTTGTCTCACCTGTCTCACCTGCCCATGTCACACCTGTCTCACCTGTCGGGGCTCACCTGTCCATATCTCACCTGTCCATGTCTCACCTGTGGGGTCTCACCTGTCTCACCTGTGCTCACCTGTCTCACCTGTCCCTGTCCCACCTGTCTCACCTGTCTCACCTGTTCTCACCTGTCCATGTCTCACCTGTCTCACCTGTCCATGTCTCACCTGTCTCACCTGTCCCACCTGTCTCACCTGTGGGGTCTCACCTGCGCAGACCACGCCCGCGTCCTCGCCGTGGTGGCAGTTGTGCTCCCCCCAGGTGCGGTGGGCGCACCTGAAGAAGTCTGGCTCCTCCCCCGTGCAGGTGACGTCATCCAGCCAGATCGGCCCCTCCCCCCGGCCGTACCTGGCCGCGCCCGGCGCCTCCAGGGCGGGGCCGCAGCCCAGGTGAGCGCAGAGCACCTGAGCCTCGCGCAGCCCCCAGGTGTCGTCGCAGACGGTGCCCCACAGGTGAGCGCGCAGCACCTCCACCCGCCCCGCGCACCTGTCGGGCGCACCTGAGAGACGCACCTGGGGCGGGGCCGGCACCGCCGAGTCTGCGGGGAGGGGGAGGGGTTACCTGGGGGCACCTGGGCGCAGGTGAGGGGCGGGGTTACCTGGGGACACCTGGGCGCAGGTGAGGGGTGGGTGAGGGGTGGGGTTACCTGGGGACAGGTGTGTGGGAGGGGTTACCTGGGGACACCTGAGCACAGGTGAGGGGTCAGGGTTACCTGGGGACAGGTGTGTGGGGGCAGGATTACCTGAGACAGGTGTGGGGCAGGTGAGGTACAGGACAGGTGTGGGACAGGTGAGGGGTGAGGGTTACCTGGGGACAGGTGTGTGGGAGGGGTTACCTGGGGGCATCTGGGCACAGGTGAGGGGTCAGGGTTACCTGGGGACAGGTGTGGGGGGGAGGGGTTACCTGGGACAGGTGTGTGGGGGCACGGTTACCTGGAGACAGGTGTGGGACAGGTGTGTGGGGGCAGGGTTACCTGGGGGGCACCTGGGCACAGGTGAGGGGTCAGGGTTACCTGGGGACAGGTGTGTGGGGGAAGGGTTACTTGGAGACAGGTGTGGGGCAGGTGAGAGGTCAGGGTTACCTGAGACAGGTGAGGGGTCAGGGTTACCTGGGACAGGTGAGGGACTGGTGAGGGGCCAGGGTTACCTGGGACAGGTGTGGGACAGGTGAGGGGGTCAGGGTTACCTGGGACAGGTGTGGGACAGGTGAGGGGGTCAGGGTTACCTGGGACAGGTGAGGGGCAGGACTGGGGAAGGAACAGGTGTGCCCGGGTGTGCCCGGGTGTGCCCAGGTGTGCCCAGGTGTGCCATTCCCTCTTCATCACCCATCGCCTCCACCCCCCGACAATCCACTTGCGCTCACCTGTCCTTCACCTGAACACACCTGAGCTCACCTGTCCACTCTCCTGCGCTCATCTCTGTGAACCTGAGCTCACCTGACACACACCTGTGCTCACCTGAGCTCACCTGGCCACTCTCCTGAACACACCTGCACGCACCTGAGCTCACCTGTCCCACACCTGCGCTCACCTGTGCGCAGGTGAGCTCACCTGAGCTCACCTGTCCGCTCACCTGAGCTCACCTGCGCACACCAGAGCTCACCTGTGCTCACCTGTGCACACCTGACCTCATCTGTCCACTCTCACTTGACCTCACCTCTCCCTCACCTGAGCTCCCCCATCCCCTCACCTGTGCACAGCTGAGCTCACCTGTGCTCACCTGTCCCACACCTGAGCTCACCTGCGCTCACCTGTCCCATACCTGAGCTCACCTGAGCTCACCTGAGTTCACCTGCGCTCATCTGTCCCGTACCTGTGCTCACCTGTCCCACACGTGAGCTCACCTGCGCTCACCTGTGCACACCTGTGCTCACCTGCGCTCACCTGCGCTCACCCGCCCGCTCTCACCTGCGCAGGCGGCGCCGGCGTCCTCGGCGTGGTTACAGGTGTGCTGCCCCCAGGTGTGCCCGGGGCACTCGGCCAGGTGAGCCTCGCTCCCGTCGCACCTGAGCCCGTCCAGCCAGATCGGCCCCGCCCCCTCGCCGAACTGCGCCGCGCCCGGCGCCCAGAGGGCGGGGCCGCAGCGCACCTGGCGGCAGGTGACGCGGGCGGCCGCCAGGTCCCAGGTGTCGTCGCACACCGTGCCCCACCTGCCCGCGTGGAACACCTCGACGCGCCCCGCGCACCTGTGCGGGCCCCCGGCCAGGCGCACCTGGCCCTCCCGGGGCTCACCTGGGCACCGCCGGGGACAGGGGAGATCAGCTGGGGGGGCCGGGAGCTCACCTGGGCACACCCAGGGGCTCACCTGGGCACCCAGTGGGGACAGGTGAGCTCACCTGGGCACTCCAGGGGATCACCTGGGCACAGGAGCTCACCTGAGGCTGCCACAGGCTCACCTGGGCACTCCAGGGGCTCACCTGGGCACCCAATGGGCCTCACCTGGGCGCCCAACAGGGACAGGTGAGCTCACCTGGGCACTCCAGGGGCTCACCTGCGCACCCGATGGGGACAGGTGAGCTCACCTGAGCACCAAGAGCTCACCTGGGCACCCAATAGGGACAGGTGAGCTCACCTGGGGGTGTCAGGTTCTCACCTGAGGGATCCGGAGTCGCACCTGGGGGCACACCTGGAACACAGAGCACGGACAGGTGAACTCACCTGGGCCGGCTCCCAGCCAGGTGCACCTTGGGCTCACCTGGGGCACATGACAGGGACAGGTGAGCTCACCTGGGCACACCAGGGGCTCACCTGGGCACCAAGAACTCACCTGAGGATTCCGGGGTCGCGCCTGAGGGCAGCAGGGCCGCACCTGTAGCACGGAACACGGACAGGTGAGCTCACCTGGGCACAGCAGGAGCTCACTGGGGCACTCCAGGGGCTCACCTGGGCACTCTGGGAGCTCACCTGGACACACCTGAGCTCATCTGGGCACACCAGGGGCTCACCTGGGCACCAAGAACTCACCTGAGGCTTCCGGGGTCACACCTGAGGGCAGCAGGGCCGCACCTGGAGCACGGAACACGGACAGGTGAGCTCACCTGGGCACAGCAGGAGCTCACCTGGGCACACACCTGAGCTCACCTGGGCACACACCTGAGCTCACCTGGGCACTCCAGGGGCTCACCTGGGCACCAAGGACTCACCTGAGGGTTCCGGGGTCGCACCTGATGGCGTCAGGGCCGCACCTGGAGCACGGAACACAGACAGGTGAGCTCACCTGGGCGGGGCCACGCCCACCTCAGCCAGGTGTGGGCGCGGTCCAGCAGCTCCAGCTCACCTGGGCACACCTGGGGCTCACCTGGGGGTGCCGTGGTCGCACCTGAGAGCGTCAGGACCTCACCTGGGGGCGCTGGGGCCTCACCTGGAACACACAGAGGGAGCTGGGCAGGTGTGCTCACCTGGCTGGGGCTCCAGCTGGGCCCCAGGTGTGTCTGTGGATATCCCCAGGTGTGCTCAGGTATTCACAGGCATCCCCAGGTGTGTCCCCAGGTGTGCCCAGGTGTCCCCAGGTGTGCCCAGGTGTGTCTGTGGATATCCCCAGGGGTGCCCAGATATTCACAGGTGTCCCCAGGTGTGTCCCAAGGTGTGCCCAGGTGTGTCTGTGGATATCCCCAGGTGTGCCCCAGGTGTTCCCAGGTGTCCCCAGGTGTCCCCAGGTGTTCCCAGGTGTGTCCCCACGTGTATCCCCAGGTGTGTCTGTAGCTGTCCCCAGGTGTCTCCAATTGTGCCCCAGGTATTCCCAGGTGTCCCCAGGTATGCCCAGGTGTCCCCAGGTGTGCCCCCCTCACCCCTCCCCCATCCTCACTGGCGGCGCGCAGGTGACGGCGGCGTGCGGGCAGTGGGCGTGGCCCCAGGTGCTCACCTGGCACTCCAGCAGGCTGCCCCAGGTGTGCCCCAGGTATGCCCCAGGTGTGCCCCAGGTGTGCCCAGGTATGTCCAGGTGTGCCCCAGGTGTCCCCAGGTGTGCCCAGGTGTGCCCAGATGTATCCCCAGGTGTGCCCAGGTGTATCCCCAGGTATGCCCAGGTGTGCCCCCAGGTGTATCCCCAGGTGTATCCCCAGGTATGCCCAGGTGTGCCCCCAGGTGTGCCCCCCTCACCCCTCCCCGGCGCTCACCTGGCAGCGCGCAGGTGACGGCGGCGTGCGGGCAGTGGGCGTGGCCCCAGCCGCTCACCTGGCACTCCAGCAGGCTGCCCTCGCTGCCCTCGCACCTGAGCCACTCCAGCCAGGTGAGCTCCTCCGCGGGCACGCTCACCTGGGCGGCGCCGAGGGCGGGGCCGCAGCCCAGGTAGCGGCAGGTGACCCGAGCCGCCGGCAGCGCCCAGGTGAGGCCGCAGACCCCGCCCCAGCGGCCCTGGTGCCGCACCTGGAGGCGCCCGGCACACCTGTGCGGGCCCCCGGCCAGGCGCAGGTGAGTCAGGTCGGCCAGGCCTGAACCTGGGGACAGGTGAGGGGGGGACAGGTGGGACAGGTGAGCATGGAGGGACAGGTGAGAGTGGGACAGGTGAGGGTGGGACAGGTGAGAGTGGGACAGGTGGGACAGGTGAGGGTGGAGGGACAGGTGGGACAGGTGAGGGGGGGACAGGTGGGACAGGTGAGGGGGATAGGTGAGGACAGGTGAGAATGGGACAGGTGAGGACAGGTGAGGTGGGACAGGTGGGACAGGTGAGAGTGGAACAGGTGAGAATGGAGGAACAGGTGAGGGTGGGACAGGTGAGGACAGGTGGAACAAGTGAGGGGGGACAGGTGAAGGTGGGACAGGTGAGGGGCTTTGGTCACAGCCCACCTGTCCCACCTTTCCCTCACCTGTCCCATCTTTCCCTCACCTGTCCCTCACCTGTCTGATCCCTCACCTGTCCTTCACCTTTCACCTGTCCCTCCCCTGTCCCTCACCTGTCCCCCCTCACCTGCCCCACTCCTGTCCCTCACCTGTCCCTCACCTGTCCCACCCCTAACCTGCCCCACACCTGTCTCTCACCTGTCCCACCTCTCACCTGCCCCACACTGTCTGACCCCTCACCTGTCCCACCCCACACCCGTCCCTCACCTGTCCCTCACCTGTCCCTCACCTGTTCCACCCTCACCTGTCCCTCCCCTGTCCCTCACCTGTCCATCCCCTCACCTGTCCCCCCTCACCTGTCCCTCACCTGCGCACACCTGTCCCCCCCTCCCCCGTCCCCCCTCACCTGTGCTCACCTGCACACACCTGTCCCCCCCTCCCCCGTCCCCCCTCACCTGTGCTCACCTGCACACACCTGTCCCCCCTCACCTGTCCCCCCTCACCTGTCCCTCACCTGTGCTCACCTGTGCACACCTGTCCCCCCTCACCTGTGCTCACCTGCGCACACCTGTCCCCCCTCACCTGTGCTCACCTGCGCACACCTGTCCCCCCTCACCTGTGCTCACCTGCGCACACCTGTCCCCCCTCACCTGTGCTCACCTGCGCACACCTGTCCCCCCTCACCTGTGCTCACCTGCGCACACCACCCCGGCGTCCTCGCTGTGCTCGCAGCCGTGCACTCCCCACCCTTTGTGGCGGCACTCGGAGGGCGCGGCCTCCTCACCTGTGCAGGTGAGCCCGTCCAGCCACACCTGGCCGCGGCCGGGCCCGAAGCGGGCGCGGGGCGGGGCCGCGATCACCTGGCCGCAGCCCAGGTACCTGCAGACCACGGCGGCGGCGGGGAAGGCCCAGGTGTCGTCGCAGACCGTGCCCCACCTGCCCAGGTGCAGCACCTCCACCCGGCCCGCGCACGCACCTGGCCCGCCCGCCAGGCGCACCTGGGGGGGCGTGGCCAGAGCCCAGCCTGCGGGACAGGTGAGGGGGGGACAGGTGAGAGGGGGGTTACAGGTGAGGGAGGGGCTCAGGTGAGGAGGGGGCTCAGGTGAGGGAGGGGCTCAGGTGAGGGAGGGACAGGTGAGGGAGGGACTCAGGTGAGACCTGGACAGGTGAGGGGGTGGTTACAGGTGAGGGAGGGACTCAGGTGAGACCTGGGCAGGTGAGGGAGGGTTCCAGGTGAGAGGCGGCTCAGGTGAGGGAGGGGCTCAGGTGTGGGAGAGGCTCAGGTGAGGGGGGGGTTACAGGTGAGACCTGGGCAGGTGAGGAGGAGTTACAGGTAAGGGGGGGTTATAGGTGAGGGGGGGGCTCAGGTGAGGGGGGAACAAGTGAGAGCTGGGCAGGTGAGGGAGGGGCTCAGGTGTGGGGTGAGACAGGTAAGAGCTGGGCAGGTGAGGGGGGTTACAGGTGAGGTTGGACAGGTGAGAGGGTTGTGGGGGCTCAGGTGTGGGCAGGTGGGGGAGGCGTTCAGGTAAGGGGCAACAGGTGAGAGGGTGGGGGGGTTCAGTTGAGGGGGGGCTCAGGTGAGAGCTGGGCAGGTGAGGGTGAAGCTCAGGTGAGGGTGGGGCTCAGGTGAGGGTGGGGATCAGGTGAGGGTGGGGCTCAGGTGTGGGTGGGGCTCAGGTGAGGATGGAGCTCAGGTGAGGGTGGGGCTGAGGTGAGGGTGGGGCTCAGGTGAGGGTGGGGATCAGGTGAGGGTGGGGCTGAGGTGAGGGTGGGGCTCAGGTGTGGGTGGGGCTCAGGTGAGGGTGGGGCTCAGGTGAGGCTCAGGTGAGGGTGGGGCTCAGGTGAGGGTGGAGCTCAGGTGAGGGTGGGGCTCAGGTGAGGGTGGAGCTCAGGTGAGGGAGGGGCTCAGGTGAGGGTGGAGCTCAGGTGATGGTGGGGCTGAGGTGAGGGTGGAGCTCAGGTGAGGTTGGAGCTGAGGTGAGGGTGGGGCTCAGGTGTGACCTGGGCAGGTGAGGGAGGAGCTCAGGTGCGACGTGCCCAGGTGAACCTCCCAGACCCACCTGAGCCCCCCTGACCCATCCCCCCACCTGCGCCACCTGCCCACACAGGTGACGATGACGTCACACCCACCTGAGCACGTCACGTTGGCCACGCCCCCCTGGCCGCAGGTGTGCTCCTGCCAGGGCCCCGCCCTGCACTGCCTCAGGTCGCTCTCGGTGCCTTCACAGCTCACCTGGTCCAGCCACACCTGGCCAGGTGCGTCCCCAGGTGCGTCCCCAGGTGCGCCCCCAGGTGCGTCCCCAGGTGAGGCCAGGGGTTTCCCGCAGCCCAGGTACCTGCAGACCACCTGAGCCTCGCGCGGGCCCCAGGTGTGCCCGCAGACCCCGGCCCACCTGCCCAGGTGCAGCAGCTCCACCCTCCCGGCGCAGCGGTGCCCGCCCCCGGCCAGGCGCAGGTGAGGCGGCTCCGGCTCCAGGGAGTCTGAAACACCTGAGCTGCTCAGGACAGGTAACCCCCAGGTGACCCCCCACCAAGGTAACCCCCAGGTGATGCTCAGCCAGCCACAGGTACGCTCAGGTAACGCCCCCAGGTACCACCAGGTGTCTCCCAGGTAACCCCCAGGTGTCCCCAGGTAACACTCGGGTACCCCCAGGTAACCCCACCTGAGCACACCTGTCTTTACCTGCACACCTGAGCACACCTGAGCACACCTGAGCACACCTGAGCACACCTGAGCACACGGCTCTTGTGTCCTGTCCTGCCCCCTCACCTGTGCACACCTGTCCTCACCTGTCCCCTCAGCTGTGCACACCTGTCCCACCTGTCCCACACCTGCCCCACCTGTCCCACACCTGCCCCACCTGTCCCACCTGTCCCTCACCTGTCCCCACACCTGTCCCACACCTGTCCCCACACCTGTCCCACCTGTCCCCACCCCTGTCCCACACCTGTCCCACCCCTGTCCCACACCTGCCCCACACCTGTCCCCACCTGTGCCACACCTGCCCCACACCTGTCCCACCTGTTCCACCTGCCCCACCTGTCCCACCTGTCACACCTGTCACACCTGTCCTACCTGTCCCACCTGTCCCACACCTGTCCCCACCTGTCCCTCACCTGTCTCACCTGCCCCACCTGTCCCACCTGTCCCCACCTGTCCCACCTGTCCCACCTGTCCCCACACCTGTCCTACCTGTCCCACCTGTCCCACCTGTCCCACCTGTCCCACACCTGTCCCACACCTGTCCCACACCTGTCCCACCTGTCCCACACCTGTCCCACACCTGAGCTCACCTGTCCCACCTGTCCCACCTGTCCCCCGCCCGCTCTCACCTGCGCACACGGCCCCGGCGTCCTCCCCGTGGTAGCAGTCGTTGCGCCCCCAGGTGTGGGCGGGGCACTCGGCCAGGTGAGCCTCGCTCCCGTTACACCTGACCTCGTCCAGCCAGATCGCACCTGAGCCCCGCCCGAACTGCGCCGCGCCCGGCGCCCAGAGGGCGGGGCCGCAGCGCACCTGGCGGCAGGTGACGCGGGCGGCCGCCAGGTCCCAGGTGTCGTCGCACACCGTGCCCCACCTGCCCGCGTGGAACACCTCGACGCGCCCCGCGCACCTGTGCGGGCCCCCGGCCAGGCGCACCTGGCCCTCCCGGGGCTCACCTGGGCACCGCCGGGGACAGGGGAGATCAGCTGGGGGGGCCGGGAGCTCACCTGGGCACAGCCAGGGGCTCACCTGGGCACCCCAGGGGCTCACCTGGGCACCCAATGGAGCTCACCTGGGCACACCTGAGCTCACCTGGGCACACCCAGGGGCTCACCTGGGCACCCAGTGGGGACAGGTGAGCCCACCTGGGCACTGCAGAGGCTCACCTGGGCACCCCAGTGGGGACAGGTGAGTTCACCTGGGCACACCCAGGGGCTCACCTGGGCACCCAGTGGGGACAGTTGAGCCCACCTGAGCACCAAGAGCTCACCTGGGCACCCAGTGGGGCTCACCTGGTCATGCCAGGGGCTCACCTGGGCACCAGGAGCTCACCTGAGGGTGCCACAGGCTCACCTGGGCACTCCAGGGGCTCACCTGGGCACCCAGTGGGGACAGGTGAGCTCACCTGAGCACCCAATGGGGCTCACCTGGGCACTCCAGGGGCTCACCTGGGCATCAAGGACTCACCTGAGGGTTCCGGGGTCGCACCTGAGGGCAGCAGGGCCTCACCTGGGGGCGCACCTGGAACACGGAACAGGGACAGGTGAGCTCACCTGGCTGAGGTGGGGGAGGGGCTGAGGTGGGGGAGGGGCTGAGGTGAGGGAGGGGCTGAGGTGGGGGAGGGGCTGAGGTGGGGGAGGGGCACCTGAGCAGACGCTGATGCCGCACCTGGGCAGGTGTTGGGGCCTCACCTGTGCAGGTGCGGCCCGGGAGGAAAAATTGGGGAAAAATTGGGGGAAAATGGGGGGAAAGAAAGGAGAGAAATTGGGGGGAAATCGGGAAAATTTGGGGGGAAAATTGGGAAAAAAATGGGGAAAAGAAAGAAAAATTGGGAAAAAAATGCGAAAAAAATAGGGGAAAAGAAAGGAAAAAAATTGGGGGAGAATCGGGAAAATTTGGGGAGAAAATTGGGGGGAATTTGGGGAAATTTGGGGGAAAAAATTGGGGAAAAAATGGGGAAAATAAAGAAAAATTGGGGGAAATTGGGGGGAAATTGCGGGGGGAAATTGGGAAGAAATTGCGGAAAAATGGGGGGAAATCGGGAAAAACTGGGAAAAATGCAAAAAAATATGGGAAAAGAAAGGAGAAAAGTTGGGGGAAAAGTGGGGAAAAAATGGGGGAAAATCGGGAAAATTTGGGAAAAATTGGAGGAAAATTTGGGAAAAAATTGGGAAAAAATTGGAGAAAATCGGGACAATTTGGGGGAAAATTTGGGAAAAATTGGGGAAAAATTGGGAAAGTTTGGGAGAAAATTGGGGAAAATCAGGAAAATTTGGGAAAAATGTGGGGGAAAATTAGGAAAAAAATTGGGGAAAATTGCGGAAAAATTGGGGAAAAATTGGGAAAATGTTGGGAAAAGTTGGGAAAAAGGAGGAGAAAAATCGGGAACAATCTGGGGGAAAATTGGGGAAAAATTGGGGGAAAATCAGGGAAATTTGGGAAGAAAATTGGGGAAAATTGAGGAAAAAATTGGGGGGAAATCAATAAAATCGGGGGGAAAATAGGAGAAAAAATTGGGGAAAAATTGGGAAATTTTGGGAAAAAATTGGGGAAAAATTGGGAAAGTTTGGGACCAAATTGGGGGAAAATTTGAGAAAAAATTGGGGGAAAATCGGGAAAATTTGGGAAAAAATTGGGGGGAAATTGGGAAAAATATCAGGAAAATTTGGGAAAAAATGGGAAAAATTTGGGAAAAAATGGGGAAAATTTGGGGGAAAGGGGGAAAAGGGGGAGGGGAATTGGGGAATTCTGGGAATTCCGAGAATTCGGGATCCGGGAGGGGCCGAAGGTCGCGCGGGGGCCCCAAATTCGCGGAATTTGCCCCCAAAAATCGATCGGGGCCCAAGGGAGGGGGGAGGGGGGAGGGGCGGAAATTCCCGGGAAAAAAAAAAAAAGGGCGGGAAAAGGGAAATTCCCGGAATTTTGGGAAGGGGGGGGGAGGGGTGAAAAAATTGGGAATTTTGGGGGGAAAAATCCCGAATTTTGGGGTAAAAAATGGGAATTTGGGATAAAATCGCTCGATTTTTTGGGGGATAAAATTCCTCAATTTTGGGATTAAATCCCTGAATTTTTGGGGGGATGAAACCCCCAAATTTTGGCCCGAAATGCCAGAAATTTTTGGGATAAAATCTCTTGGTTTTAGTGGAAAATTTAGGAATTTTGCGGCTCAAATCCCCGAATTTTTGGGGATAAAATCCCCGAATTTTGGCCCCAAATTCCTGAATATTTTTAGGATCAAATCCCCGAATTTTGCTGCAAAATTTCCGAATTTTGGCTTCAAATTGTGATTTTTTTTTTTTTTTTTCTGGGATAAAATCCTGGAAATTTTTGGCCCCAAATCCCGGAATTTTTGGGATTAAATCTCAGAATTTTGGGATCTAAAGCCTGAATTTCTTTGGGATAAATCTTTCCAATTTTGGGATAAAATCCCCGAATTTTGAGATAAAATCCCGGAATTTTTTGGGATAAAATCCCCCAATTTTGGGTCAAATCCCGGAATTTTTTGGGGATAAAATCCCTGTTTGGAGATAAAATCCCGGAATTTTGGGGGATTAAATCCTCCAATTTTGGGGTCAAATTCCGGAATTTTTTGAGTTAAAATCCCCCATTTTTGGGATGAAATCACCCTAATTTTTGGGATAAAATCCCCCAATTTTGGGGTAAAATTCTGGAGGTTTTTTGGGATTAAATACTCCAATTTTGGGGTCAAATCCCGGAATTTTTTGGGTTAAAATCCCCCAATTTTTGGATGAAATCCCGGAATTTTTTGGGATGAAATCCTCCAATTTTGGGGTCAAATCCCCAAATTTTTTGGGTTAAAATCCCCCAATTTGGAGATAAAATCCCGGAATTTTTTGGGCTAAAATCCCCCAATTTGGAGATAAAATCCCCGATTTTTTTGGGATGAAATCCCCGAATTTTTTGGGATGAAATCCCCCAATTTTGAGATCAAATCCCGGAATTTTTTTGGCTAAAATCCCCCAATTTTGGGACCAACGCCCCCTCCCGATGACGTCACTCACCTGCCAGCTGCAGCAGCCCCAGGAGGCCCCAGGTGAGCGCGAGGCCCCCCCGGGCGCACCTGGCGGGGCCCCCGAGCGCACCTGGAGCCGCCATGGCCGCAGGTGGGCGCCCCTCCCCCACCCCCGGCTGCTCACCCCTCCCCCACCTCTGGTTGACCCCTCCCCCACCTCCGGCTGACCCCTCCCCCCCGTGACCCCGCCCCCTCCAGGTGACCCCTCCCCCTGTGACCCCGCCCCATCCGGCTGACCCCTCCCCCGTGACCCCGCCCCCTCCATGTGACCCCTCCCCCGTGACCCCGCCCCCTCCAGGTGACCCCTCCCCCGTGACCCCGCCCCCACCTCCGGCTGACCCCTCCCCCGTGACCCCGCCTCCTCCAGGTGACCCCTCCCCCCAGCTGAGCCCCACCCTCCCACCTCGTGGCTCCACCCCCCCACGTCACACCTCCACATGACCACGCCCCCCCATGACCACGCCCCTTTCCCACGTGATCCCCCTCCCCCCCTTGTACCCTGCCCTCGTGGCACCGCCCCTTCCCCGGGGGGGACCCCACCCCCCTGATGACCCCGCCCCTTCTCCCACGTGACGCCTCCCCATGACTCCGCCCCTCCCATCTGACCCCGCCCCTCTCCCTGCGTCTGACTCCGCCCTTTCTCTAATCCGGCCCCGCCCCTTTTCTTATCTGGCCCCACCCCTTTCTCTCATCTGACCCCGCCCCTTCTGTCATTTGTTCCTGTCCCTTCTCTCATCTGGCCCCGCCCCTTCTCTCATCTGACCCCGCCCCTTCCCCAATGACCCCGCCCCCTTCCCACGTGACCCCGCATTGACCCCTGGGCGGGGGGAGGGGCGGGGCCGCGTCAGAGCCGCTGCGGGAACGGAACGGAGACACCTGAGGGGGGAAACAGGTAAAAAACTCACCTGGGCACACCTGGGGGACAGGTAAAACTCACCTGGGACAGGTAAAACTCACCTGGGGACAGGTAACACTCACCTGGGGACAGGTAAAACTCACCTGGGGTAAGACAGGTAAAACTCACCTGGGCCAGGTAAAACTCACCTGGGGAGGGGGACAGGTAAAACTCACCTGGGGGTGGGGACACCTGAGGGACACCTGGGGGTCACCTGGGGGTCGGGACACACCTGGGTACAGACACCTGGCTCAGGTGCGGGGGAACCTCACCTGTCTGACCCACCCCCTCTCCCGCTCACCTGTTCTGGCTCTCACCTGTCCCCTCCCCCCTCACCTGTGCCCCAGCTCGGCCTGCCCTGAGACCTCACCTGTGCTGGCCACGCCCTCTCACCTGTGCCTGAGCACACCTGAGCTCACCTGAGCTCACCTGAGCACACCTGAGCACACCTGAGCCCACCTGAGCCCACCTGCCATGAGGATTCGGGGCTCCCCTCACCTGGGGGCTCACCTGGCGCTGCTGCTGCACCTGTGGGGGCTCTGCGGTGAGTGGGGGAGGGGCCAGGTGAGGGGGGAGGGGCTCAGGTGAGGGGGGAGGGGCTCAGGTGAGGGGGGAGGGGCTCAGGTGAGACACCCCCCCCCCCCCGGCTCTGCACACCAGGTGAGGCCCTGGAGCGCCCAGGTGAGCTCACCTGTCCCTGTCACGTGCCACAGGTGAGCCCGAGGTGCACCTGGCTGGGAGCCGGCCCAGGTGAGCTCACCTGTCCGTGCTCTGTGTTCCAGGTGTGCCCCCAGGTGCGACTCCAGATCCATCAGGTGAGAACCTGACACCCCCAGGTGAGAACCTGACACCCCCAGGTGAGCTCACCTGTCCCCACTGGGTGCCCAGGTGAGCCCCTGGAGTGCCCAGGTGAGCCCCTGGCACACGCAGGTGAGCTCCTGCTGCCCAGGTGAGCCCCTGGCATGACCAGGTGAGCCCCTGGAGTGCCCAGGTGAGCCGCAGGGGTGCCCAGGTGAGCCGCTGGGGTGCCCAGGTGAGCTCACCTGTTGCCTTTGAGCACCCAGGTGAGCTCCATTGGGCGCCCAGGTGAGCTCACCTGTCCCCATTGGGTGCCCAGGTGAGCCTGTGGCACCCTCAGGTGAGCCCCTGCAGTGCCCAGGTGAGCTCACCTGTCCCTGTTGGGTGCCCAGGTGAGCTCTTGGTGCTCAGGTGAGCTCACCTGTGGCCATTGGGTGCCCAGGTGACCCCTTAGCACACCCAGGTGAGCCCCTGGGGTGCCCAGGTGAGCCCCTGCAGTGCCCAGGTGAGCCTGTGGCACCCTCAGGTGAGCCCCTGTAGTGCCCAGGTGAGCTCACCTGTCCCCACTGGGTGCCCAGGTGAGCCTCTGGGGTGCCCAGGTGAGCTCCATTGGGTGCTCAGGTGAGCTCTTGGTGCTCAGGTGAGCTCACCTGTCCCTGTTGGGCGCCCAGGTGAGCCCCTGGGGTGCCCAGGTGAGCCCCTGCAGTGCCCAGGTGAGCTCACCTGTCCCCAGTGGGTGCCCAGGTGAGCCCCTGGGGTGCCCAGGTGAGCTCACCTGTCCCTATTGGGCGCCCAGGTGAGCTCACCTGTGGCCATTGGGTGTCCAGGTGAGCTCACCTGTCCCCATTGGGTGCCCAGGTGAGCCCCTGGGTGTGCCCAGGTGAGCCCCATTGGGTGCCCAGGTGAGCCCCACTGGGTGCCCAGGTGAGCCCCCGGGGTGCCCAGGTGAGCCCCTGCAGTGCCCAGGTGAGCTCTTGGTGCTCAGGTGAGCTCACCTGTCCCCACTGGGAGCCCAGGTGAGCCCCTGGGTGTGCCCAGGTGAGCTCCCGGCCCCCCCAGCTGATCTCCCCTGTCCCCGGTGGTGCCCAGGTGAGCCCCGGGAGGGCCAGGTGCGCCTGGCCGGGGGCCCGCACAGGTGCGCGGGGCGCGTCGAGGTGTTCCACGCGGGCAGGTGGGGCACGGTGTGCGACGACACCTGGGACCTGGCGGCCGCCCGCGTCACCTGCCGCCAGGTGCGCTGCGGCCCCGCCCTGGCGGCGCTGCCGGGCTCAGGTGAGTTCGGGCCAGGTGAGGGCCCCATCTGGCTCGATGACGTCACCTGCGAGGGATGGGAGGCGGAGCTCGGGAGCTGCCCCGCCCGCACCTGGGGGGAGAACAACTGCCACCACGGGGAGGACGCAGGTGTGCGCTGCGCAGGTGAGCCGGGCAGGTGTGGGCAGGTGTGTACAGGTGTGTGCAGGTGTGAGCAGGTGTGGGCAGGTGTGACTGGACAGGTGTGCGCTGCGCAGGTGAGCCGGGACAGGTGTGGGCAGGAGGGACTGGACAGGTGTGTGCAGGTGTGTGCAGGTGGGACTGGACAGGTGTGTGCAGGTGTGACTGGACAGGTGTGTGCAGGTGTGCTCAGATGTGCGCTGCACAGGTGAGCCGGGACAGGTGTGGGCAGGTGTGCTCAGGTGTGCAGGGACAGGTGTGATCAGATGCGACTGGACAGGTGTGTGCAGGTGTGTGCAGGTGTGTGCAGGTGTGAGCAGGTGTGTGCAGGTGTGAGCAGGTGTGACTGGACAGGTGTGATCAGGTGTGCTCAGGTGTGTGCAGGTGTGTATGGACAGGTGTGTGTAGGTGTGCTCAGGTGTGTGCAGGTGTGACTGGACAGGTTTGAGCAGGTGTGACTGGACAGGTGGGATCAGGTGTGACTGGACAGGTGTGTGCAGGTGTGCTCAGGTGTGAGCAGATGTGACTGGTCAGGTGTGCACTGCGCAAGTGAGTGAGGACAGGTGTGTGCAGGTGTTACTGGGCAGGTGTGGACAGGTGTGTAGATGAGACAGACAGGTGAGCAAGGACAGGTGTGTGCAGGTGTGCGCTGCAGAGGTGAGCAAGGACAGGTGAGACTGGACAGGTGTGTACAGGTGTAGACAAGTGTACAGATGTATGGTGTGCAGGTGAGACACAGACAGGTGTGACTGGGCAGGTGTGCGCAGGTGTGCATGGACAGGTGTGTGCAGGTGTGAGTGGACAGGTATGCGCTGCGCAGGTGAGCACGGACAGGTGACACTGGACAGGTGTGTGCAGGTGTGCTCAGGTGTGTGCAGGTGTGACTGGACAGGTGTGAGCAGGTGTGACTGGACAGGTGTGCACTGCGCAGGTGAGCAAGGACAGGTGTGCTCAGGTGTGCTCAGGTGTGCTCAGGTGTGCTCAGGTGTGCCTCTCCCCTCCTCCCTCCCCCACAGGCGCTGATCCCCTGCTGCAGGGAACGGAACAGGTGCAGCCCCAGGTGCAGCCCCAGGTGAATGCCCAGGTGCAGCCCCAGGTGCAGCCCCAGGTGGATGCCCAGGTGCGCTCAGACGGGGATGCCCAGGTGGAGCCTGAGGTGGAGCCTCAGGGGGACGCCCAGGAGCAGTTGAAGGTAAAGCCCCAGGTGTGCCCAGGTGTGCCCAGGTGTACCCAGATATCCCCAGGTGTGCCCAGGTGTACCCCCGGTGCCCGCAGGCGACCCAGGTGTCCCCAGATGCCCCCAGGTGCGCCCAGGTGTGCCCAGGTGTGTCCCAGGTGTGTCCCAGGTGTGCCCAGGTGCCCCCAGGTGCCCCCAGGTGTGCCCAGGTGTGCCCACAAGTGTCCCCAGGTGTGCCCAGGTGTGTCTGTGGCTGTCCCCAGGTGTGCCCAGGTGCCCTCAGGTGTGCCCAGATGTGCCCAGGTGCCCCCAGGTGTGCCCAGGTGCCCCCAGGTGCCCCCAAATGCCCCCAGGTGTGCCCCGGTGTGTCCCCAGGTGCCCCCAGGTGCCCCCAGGTGTGCCCAGGTGCCCCCAGGTGTATCCCAGGTGCCCCCAGGTGTGCCCAGGTGCCCCCAGCTGTGCCCAGGTGTATCCCCAGGTGACCCCAGGTGCCCCCAGGTGTTCCCAGGTGTATCCCAGGTGTGCCCAGGTGTGCCCAGGTGTGCCCAGGTGTGCCCAGGTGCCCCCAAATGCCCCCAGGTGTGCCCAGGTGCCCCCAGGTGCCCCCAGGTGCCCCCAGGTGTGCCCAGGTGTGCCCGTGCTGTGCCCGCAGGTGCGGTTGGTGAACGGCTCCTCCAGGTGCGTGGGCAGGGTGGAGGTGCTGCACAAGCGCAGGTGGGGCTCGGTCTGCGACGACACCTGGGACATGGCGGACGCGCAGGTGAGACCGGGGGGACACCTGGGATGGGGGGGACACACCTGGGGATGGGGACGCACCTGGGGACACACCTGGGACATGGCGAATGCGCAGGTGAGACGGGGGACACCTGGGATGGAGGGGACACACCTGGGACAGACCTGGGGATAGGGACACACCTGGGACACACCTGGGGACACACCTGGGACATGGCGGACGCGCAGGTGAGACCGGGGGGACACCTTGGACACACCTGAGGACACACCTGGGGATGGGGACACACCTGGGGACACACCTGGGACATGGCAGATGCGCAGGTGAGACTGGGGGGGACACCTGGGGACACACCTGGGACGGGGGGTGACACACCTGGGGATGGGGACACACCTGGGGACACACCTGGGGACACACCTGGGGATACACCTGGGGATACACCTGGGACACACCTGGGACACACCTCGGGACACACCTGGGCACACCTGGGCTCACCTGAGCTCACCTAGGCACACCTGTGCACACCTGGGCACACCTGGGACACACCTGGGCTCACCTGGGCACACCTGGGACATACCTGGGGCATACCTGGGCACACCTGGGACACACCTGGGGCACACCTAGGCACACCTGGGACACACCTGGGCACACCTGGGACACACCTGGGGACACACCTGGGGCACACCTGGGGACACATCTGGGGCACACCTGGGCACACCTGTCCCCCTCCCTCACCTGTCCCCTCCCCCCCCCCAGGTGATCTGCCGCTCCCTGGGCTGCGGCTCCGCCCTGGCCGCACCTGGCCACGCCCACTTCGGGCGGGGGGAGGGGCCGATCTGGCTGGACGGGACGCACTGCACAGGTGAGGAGCTGACCCTGGCCAGGTGCGCCCTGCACACCTGGGGAGAGCACAACTGCGGGCACAGCGAGGACGCCGGCGCCGTCTGCTCAGGTGAGGGATGGGGGGGACAGGTGGGGACAGGTGGGGACAGGTGAGGGACAGGTGGGGACAGGTGGGGACAGGTGAGGGGACATGTGAGGGACCAGGTGGGGACAGGTGGGGACAGGTGGGGACAGGTGAGGGACAGGTGGGGACAGGTGGGGACAGGTGGGGACAGGTGAGGGGACATGTGAGGGACCAGGTGGGGACAGGTGGGGACAGGTGGGGACAGGTGAGGGACAGGTGAGGGACCAGGTGGGGACGGGGGACAGGTGAAGGACAGGTGAAGGGGCATAGGACAGGTGAGGAACAGGTGAGTAGGGGGGGACAGGTGAGGGACAGGTGAGATACAGATGAGCTCAGGTGAGCATGGGGACAGGTGAGGGACAGGTGAGGGACAGGTGAGGGTGCAGATGAGGGGACAGGTGTGCTCAGGTGAGCACGGGGGACAGGTGAGAGGACAGGTGAGCTCCCCCCCAGGCCCCTCCCAGGTATCCCCACCCCCCTCCCCATCCCTCCCTGACCCCTCCCCCTCCCCGCAGGTGCGGATCCCCCCCAGGTGCGGCTGCAGGGCGGGGCCGGGCCCTGCGCGGGGCAGGTGCAGGTGCTGCTGAACCGCACCTGGCTGCAGGTGTGCGGCCTCACCTGGGGGCTGCCCGAGGCGCAGGTGCTGTGCCGGCAGCTGGGCTGCGGCCCCGCCCTCAGCGCACCTGTGGGGCCGCACCTGCCGGGCCAGCCTTACCTGGCCGAGCTCACCTGTCGGGGATCCGAGGAGCTGCTGCTCGAGTGCCGCCACCTGCGCGCCGGGAGCTGCGCCTCAGGTGCGGCCGCCGCCATCGCCTGCGCCGAGCTGCCAGGTGAGCACCTGCGGGCAGGTGGGGCAGGTGGGGCAGGTGGGGCAGGTGGGGGCACACACCTGTGTCAGGTGTCTCACCTGTTGCCTCCTCACCTGGTCTGTCTCTCACCTGTCTCACCTGTCTCTCACCTGTCTCTCACCTGTCTCACCTGTCTCTCACCTGTCTCTCACCTGTCTCACCTGTCTCTCTCACCTGTCTCTCTCTCTCTCACCTGTCCCTCACCTGTCTCACCTGTCTCTCACCTGTCTCACCTGTCTCTTACCTGTCTCACTTGTCTCACCTGTCTCTCACCTGTATCTCTCTCTCCTGTCTCTCACCTCTCTCTCACCTGTCTCACCTCTCTCACCTGTCCACTCCTCACCTGGTCTGTCTCTCACCTGTCTCGCCTGTCTGTCACCTGTGTCTCACCTGTCTTTCTCTCTCTCTCACCTGTCCCACCCCTCTCACCTGTCTGTCCCTCACCTGTCTCACCTGTCTCTCACCTGTGTCTCTCACCTGTCCAATCCCTTTTACCTGTCCACTCCTCACCTGGTCTGTCCCTCACCTGTCTCACCTGTCTGTGTCTCACCTGTGTTTCTCTCACCTGCCCCACCTCTCTCACCTGTTCCCCGCTCACCTGGTCTGTCCCTTACCTGTCTCACTTGTCTCACTTGTCTCACCTGTCTCATCTGTCTGTCTCTCTCACCTGTCTCTCTCTCTCACCTGTCTCACCTGTCTCACCTGTCTCACCTCTCTCTCTCTCTCTCTCTCTCACCTGTCTCACCTGTCTCACCTGTCTCACCTGTGCTCACCTGTCTCACCTGTCCCTGTCTCACCTGTCTCACCTGTCTCACCTGTCTCTCTCTCACCTGTCTCACCTGTCTCACCTGTCTCTCTCTCTCTCTCTCACCTGTCTCTCTCTCTCTCACCTGTCTCTCTCTCTCTCACCTGTCTCACCTGTCTCACCTGTCTCTCACCTGTCTCACCTGTCTCTCCCCTCTCTCTCACCTGTCTCTCTCTCTCTCACCTGTCTCACCTGTCTCACCTGTCTCTCACCTGTCTCTCTCTCACCTGTCTCATCTGTCTCTCTCTCTCACCTGTCTCACCTGTCTCACCTCTCTCTCTCTCTCTCACCTGTCTCACCTGTCTCTCTCTCTCTCTCTCACCTGTCTCTCTCTCTCTCACCTGTCTCACCTCTCTCTCTCTCTCTCACCTGTCTCACCTGTCTCACCTGTCTCTCACCTGTCTCATCTGTCTCACCTGTCTCTCTCTCTCTCACCTGTCTCACCTGTCTCACCTGTCT
This sequence comes from Fringilla coelebs, assembly GCF_963513975.1. NCBI lineage: Eukaryota > Metazoa > Chordata > Aves > Passeriformes > Fringillidae > Fringilla > Fringilla coelebs. The sequence goes on from NC_140062.1 coordinate 701,547, forward strand.
CTCACCTGTCTCACCTGTCTCACCTGTCTCTCTCTCTCTCTCTCACCTGTCTCACCTGTCTCACCTGTCTCACCTGTCTCTCACCTGTCTCACCTGTCTCACCTGTCTCTCTCTCTCTCTCTCTCACCTGTCTCACCTGTCTCACCTGTCTCTCTTTCTCTCTCTCACCTGTCTCACCTGTCTCACCTGCCTCACCTGTCTCACCTGTCTCTCTCTCACCTGTCTCACCTGTCTCACCTGTCTCTCTCTCTCTCTCTCACCTGTCTCTCTCTCTCTCTCACCTGTCTCACCTGTCTCACCTGTCTCTCTCTCTCTCACCTGTCTCACCTGTCTCACCTGTCTCTCTCTCTCTCACCTGTCTCACCTGTCTCACCTGTCTCTCTCTCTCTCACCTGTCTCACCTGTCTCACCTGTCTCTCTCTCTCTCACCTGTCTCTCACCTGTCTCACCTGTCTCTCTCTCTCTCTCACCTGTCTCACCTGTCTCACCTGTCTCTCTCTCTCACCTGTCTCACCTGTCTCACCTGTCTCACCGTCTCACCTGTCTCTCTCTCTCACCTGTCTCACCTGTCTCACCTGTCTCTCTCTCTCTCACCTGTCTCTCACCTGTCTCTCTCTCTCTCTCACCTGTCTCACCTGTCTCACCTGTCTCACCTGTCTCACCTGTCTCTCTCTCTCACCTGTCTCACCTGTCTCACCTGTCTCACCGTCTCACCTGTCTCTCTCTCTCACCTGTCTCACCTGTCTCACCTGTCTCTCTCTCTCACCTGTCTCACCTGTCTCACCTGTCTCACCTGTCTCTCTCTCTCTCTCTCACCTGTATCACCTGTCTCACCTGTCTCACCTGTCTCACCTGTCTCTCTCTCTCTCTCTCTCTCACCTGTCTCACCTGTCTCTCTCTCTCTCTCTCTCTCTCACCTGTCTCACCTGTCTCACCTCTCTCTCACCTGTCTCACCTGTCTCACCTGTCTCACCTGTCTCTCTCTCTCTCACCTGTCTCACCTGTCTCTCTCTCTCTCTCTCACCTGTCTCACCTGTCTCACCTGTCTCACCTGTCCCTCACCTGTCCCTCACCTGTCCCTCACCTGTCTCACCTGTCTCACCTGTCTCTCACCTGTCTCACCTGTCTCTCACCTGTCTCACCTGTCTCACCTGTCTCACCTGTCTCTCTCTCTCTCTCTCTCACCTGTCCAGCCCCGCCCGACTCCTGCTCGCTGCTGGGGGCGCTGCTGGGGGTGGGGGCGGGGCTCTGCGGGGCCCTGCTGGGCCTTTACCTGTGCGCCAGGTGTGCCAGGTGTGCCCGGGGCGCCCCCCCCCGATGGGGCCGGCCACGCCCAGGTACGGCTGGGGGACCCAAAATCCCCAAATTTCACCCCAAAACCGACTCAGGTGACCCCAAAATCCCCAAATTTCACCCCAAACCCCCTCAGGGAACCCCAAAATCCACAAATTTCACCCCAAAAATGGCTCAGGTGACCCCAAAATCCCCAAATCCACCCAAAAACGACTCAGGTGACCCCAAAATCCACAAATTTCACCCCAAAAACCCTCAGGGACCCCAAAATCACCAAATTTCACCCCAAGAACCCCTCAGGGAACCCCAAAATCCCCAAAGTTCACCCCAAAAATGTCTCGGGTGACCCCAAAATCCACAAATCCACCCAAAAACCCCTCAGGTGACCCCAAAATCCCCAAATTTCACCCAAAAAATGGCTGGGGGGACCCCAAAATCCCCAAATTTCACCCCAAAAACCCCTCAGGTGACCCCAAAATCCCCAAATTTCACCCCATGACCACTCAGGGAACCCCAAAATCCCCAAATTTCACCCCAAAAACCCTCAGGGGACCCCAAAATCCCCAAATTTCACCCCAAAAATTGCTGGGGGGACCCCAAAATCCCCAAAATCGACCCCAAAAACCCCTCAGGGGAACCCCAAATCCCCAAATTTCACCCCAAAAACCCCTCAGGGAACCCCAAAATCCACAAAGTTCACCCTAAAAATGGCTGGGGGGACCCCAAAATCCCCAAATTTCACCCCAAAAATGGCTGGGGAGACCCCAAAATCCCCAAAATTTCACCCCAAAACCCCCTCAGGGACCCCAAAATCCACAAATTTCACCCTAAAAACTCTCAGGTGACCCCAAAATCCCCCAAATTTCACCCCAAAAACCTTCAGGGTACCCCAAAATCCCCAAATTTCACCCCCAAAACCCCTCAGGGGACCCCAAAATCCCCAAATTTCATCCCAAACCCCCTCAGGGGACCCCAAAATCCCCCAAATTCCTCCCAAATTCCCCCAAAATGGCTCAGGTGACCCCAAAATCCCCAAATTTCACCCCAAAATGGGTGGGATGACCCCAAAATCCCCAAAATCCACCCCAAAAACGGCTCAGGAGACCCCAAAACCCCCAAATCCCTCCCAGAATCCCCCCAAAATCCCCCAAATACCCCCAAGACCCCCCCAGGAACCCCAAAATCCCCCAAATTTCACCCCAAAATCCCCCCAAATCCCCCCAAAATCCCCCCCAGGGACCCCCAAAATCCCAAAATATCCCCGAGACCCCCCCCCCAAAATCCCCCAAATCCCCCCTGGGACCCCCCAAATCCCCCCCAAAATCCCCCCGAGGGACCCCCAAGACCCCCCAGGACCCCCCAAATTCCACGAGCCCCCCCCCCGAATTCCACCCCAAATCCCCCCCTGGACCCCCCAAAATCCCCTGGGACCCCCCAAATCCCCCCCAAATTCCCCAAATCCCCCCCAAAGCCCCCCAAGAGCCCCCAAATTCCCCGAGACCCCCCCTCAAATTCCACCCCAAATCCCCCCCGGGGATCCCCCAAAATCCCCAAAGCCCCTCCAGGACCCCCCAAATCCCCCCCAAATTCTTCCAGGACCCCCCAAAATCCCCCCAAATCCCCCCAAGACCCCCCCAGGACACCCCAAATCCCCCCCAAATTCCCCCAGGACCCCCCAAATCTGCCCCAAATTCCCCCGCAGGGACCCCCAAACCCCCCAGGACCCCCCAAATTCGCTTGGGACCCCCCAAATCCCCCCCCCAAATTCCCCAAATCCCCCCCAAGACCCCCAGGACCCCTTCAGGGACCCCCAAAACCTTCCTGGGACCCCCAAATCCCCCAAATTCCCCCAAAAACCCCCCCGGGACCCCCCAAATCCCCAAAAATTCCCCAAAATCCATCCCAGGACCCCCCAAAATCCCCCCCAAATCCCTCCCAAAGCCCCCCCAAATCTCTTGGGACCCCCCAAATCCCCCCCAAATTCCTCAAATCCCCCAAAATCCACCCCAAGACCGCCCCAAAGTTCCCCCAAATCCACCCCAGGAGCCCCCAAATCCCCCCCAAATCCCCCAAATCCACCCCAGGACCCCCCAAAATTCCCCCCGGGGGTCCCTGGGGGGTCCTGAAGGATCTTGGGGGGGGTCTTGGGGAATTTGGGGGGGATTTGGGGGGTCCCAGAGGATATTGGGGGGGATTTGGGGGGGGATTTGGAGTTTTTTGGGGTCATGGGGTGGATTTTGGGGAAATTTCGGGCGATTTGGGGGATTTTGGGGGTCCTGGGGTGGATTTTGGGGGATTTTGGGGGGTCTTGGGGTGGATTTTGGAGGATTTGGGGAATTTGGGGGGGATTTGGGGGGTCCCAGGGGATTTTGGGGGGCTTTGGGAGGGATTTGGGGGAATTTTGGGGGTCCTGGGATGGATTTTGGGGGATTTTGGGGGGTCTTGGGGTGGATTTGGGGGGATTTGGGGGAAATTTGGGAGATTTTGGGGGGTTCTGAGGCATTTTTGGGGGGGGTCCCGGGGGGGTTTTGGGAGGAATTTGGGGTGGATTTGGGGAATTTGGGGGTCCCGGGGGGATTTTGGGGGAATTTGGGGGGTCCCTGAAAAGTTTTGGGGTCCCTGGGGGGTCCCTGAGAGGTTTTGAGGGGGATTTGGAGAATTCGGGGGTCCCTGAGGGGGTGCCGGGGGCATTTTGGGGGGATTTTGGGGGATTTTGGGGTGGATTTGGGAATTTGGGGGGCCCTGGGGGGATTTGGGGGATTTTGGGGGGGATTTTTGGGATTTTGGGGGTTCCGGGGGGGATTTTGGGGTGGATTTGGGGGATTTTGGGGGAAAATTTGGGGATTTTGGGGTCCAGGGGCGGAATTTGGGGCAGATTTGGGGAATTTTGGGGTCTTGGGGGGGGGGATTTGGGGAATTTGGGGGGTCCCGGGGAGGATTTTGGGGTGGATTTGGGGGATTTTGGGGGGGATTTTGGGGTGGATTTGGGGGATTTTGGGGGGGATTTTGGGGTGGATTTGGGGGATTTTGGGGGTCCCAGAGGGATTTTGGGGTGGATTTTGGGGGGGATTTTTTGGATTTTGGGGCTGAATTTGGGGGATTTTGGGGTGAATTTGGGGATTTTGGGGTTCCCGGGGGGATTTTGGGGTGAATTTGGGGATTTTGGGGTTCCCGGGGGGATTTTGGGGTGAATTTGGGGATTTTGGGGGGATTTTTGGGATTTTGGGGGGATTTTTGGGATTTTGGGGTCCCCCCCCAAAATTCCCTCCCTGAGGCCGCCCCTCCCCCCCCAGAGGAGCCCCTGCTGCCCCCGGAAGAGCCGGGAACAGCGGGAGGGACCAGTATGGACCAGTATAAACCAGTATAGACCAGTATGGACCAGTACAAACCAGTATAGACCAGTATGGACCAGTAAAAACTCAATAAAACCAGTATAAACCAGTATGGACCAGTATGGACCAGTATGGACCAGTACGGACCAGTATGGACCAGTAGAAACTCAATAAAACCAGTATAAACCAGTATGGACCAGTATGGACCAGTATGGACCAGTATGGACCAGTACAAACCAGTATGGACCAGTATAAACCAGTACAGACCAGTATGGACCACTACGGACTAGTACAGACCAGTATGGACCAGTACAAACCAGTAAGGACCAGTACAGACCAGTACAGGCCAGTATAGACCAGTATGGACCAGTATGGAACAGTATGGACCAGTATGGGCCAGTCCAAACCAGTATAAACCAGTATGGACGAGTAAAAACTCAATAAAACCAGTACAAACCAGTATGGACCAGTATAGACCAGTATGGACCACTACGGACTAGTACAGACCAGTATGGACCAGTATAAACCAGTATGGACCAGTACGGACCAGTATAAACTCAATAAAACCCAGTATAAACCAGTACAGACCAGTCCAAACCAGTATAGACCAGTATGGACCAGTATGGGCCAGTCCAAACCAGTATAAACCAGTATGGACCAGTATGGACCACTACGGACTAGTACAGACCAGTATAAACCAGTACGGACCAGTATAAACTCAATAAAACCAGTATAAACCAGTACGAACCAGACCAGTACGGACCAGTATAAACCAGTATGGACCAGTACAAACCAGTACAAACCAGTACAAACCAGTACAGACCAGTACGGACCAGTACAAACCAGTATGGACCAGTAGAAACCAGTACAAACCAGTGTGGACCAGTATGGACCAGTGCGGACCAGTATAAACCTGTACAGCCCAGTATAAGCCAGTACGGACCAGTATAAACCAGTATGGACCAGTATAGAGCAGTGCGGACTAGTACGAACCAGTATGGACCAGTAGAGCCAGTATAAACCAGCATGGACCAGTATAAACCAGTACAGACCAGTACAGACCAGTATAACCCAGTACGAGCCGCCCGACCAGGCTCGGGCTGGGTACTACATTACCCAGCGTGCCCCGCGCGCGCTTCCGGAAAGGGAGGAGGGGCGTGGCCTGGCCCAATGAGGCGCGGCCTGATTGGCGGTAGCGAAGGCGGGAAGGCGGAGAGGGCGTGGCCTCGTGAGGCGGAGGGGGCGTGGCCTCGTGAGGCGGCGCGGCCCGGGCGTTGCGCGGCGGCGGCGGCAGCGCCGGGCCCGGTTCTGGCCCGGTTCTAACCCGGTCCTGGCCCGGCTCCGACCCCGGCGGAGCCCCCGCGAGCCCCGCAGGTGAGCGGGGAGCGGGGCAGGAGGAGGAGGAAGAGGAGGAGGAGGAGGAGGAAGCGGCGGGGCCGCGGCGGCGGCGCCTGCGCGGGGCGGGCCTGGAGGGGCTGAGGGGAACGGGGCGGGGCCTGAGGGCGGTGAGGGGCGGGGAAGGACCTATAGGAAGGGGCGGGGCTTATTGAGATCTGGCCACGCCCCTGGGTTGGCCACGCCCTCCAGATCGGTTTTGGGGTCTCACCTGCACACCTGGGATGGGGCTGGGGTCTCACCTGCACACCTGGGATGGGGCTGGGGTCTCAGCTGCACACCTGGGATGGGGCTGGGGTCTCACCTGAGATGGGGCTGGGGTCTCACCTGCACACCTGGGATGGGGCTGGGGTCTCACCTGCACACCTGGGATGGGGATGGGGTCTCACCTGAGATGGGGCTGGGGTCTCACCTGCACACCTGGGATGGGGCTGGGGTCTCACCTGAGATGGGGCTGGGGTCTCACCTGCACACCTGGGATGGGGCTGGGGTCTCACCTGCACACCTGGGATGGGGCTGGGGTCTCACCTGCGCACCTGGGATGGGGCTGAGGTCTCACCTGCACACCTGGGATGGGGCTGGGGTCTCACCTGCGCACCTGGGATGGGGCTGGGGTCTCACTGCACACCTGGGATGGGGCTGGGGTCTCACCTTTGCACCTGGGATGGGGCTGGGGTCTCACCTGCACACCTGGGATGGGTCTGGGGTCTCACTGCACACCTGGGATGGGTTTAGGGTCTCACCTGCACACCTGGGATGGGGCTGGGGTCTCACCTGCGCACCTGGGATGGGGCTGGGGTCTCACTGCACACCTGGGATGGGGCTGGGGTCTCACCTTTGCACCTGGGATGGGGCTGGGGTCTCACCTGCACACCTGGGATGGGGCTGGGGTCTCACCTTTGCACCTGGGATGGGTTTAGGGTCTCACCTGCACACCTGGGATGGGGCTGGGGTCTCACCTTTGCACCTGGGATGGGGCTGGGGTCTCACCTGCACACCTGAGATGGGGCTGGGGTCTCACCTGCACACCTGGGATGGGTTTAGGGTCTCACTGCACACCTGGGATGGGGCTGGGGTCTCACCTGTGCTGGGTTTGGGGTCTCACCCGCCCACCTCTGCTGCGTCTGGGCTCTCACCTGGCCCTGTATTTTGGGGCTGGGGTCTCACCTGTCTCTGCTTTTCCCATCTGGATTCTCACCTGCCCCCCATGGTTCATGTCTGGGCTCCCACCTGTCTCAGGTTTGTGCTCTCACCTGTGCCAGGTTTGGGCTCTCACCTGTGTCAGGTTTGGGCTCTCACCTGTGTCAGGTTTGTGCTCTCACCTCTGTCAGGTGCAGGCTCTCACCTGTGTCAGGTTTGGGCTCTCACCTGTGTCAGGTGCAGGCTCTCATCTGTGCCAGATCTGGGCTCTCACCTGTCCCTGTGTCAGGTCTGTGCTCTCACCTGTCTCAGGTTTGTGCTCTCACCTATGTCAGGTGCAGGCTCCCACCTGTGTCAGGTTTGTGCTCTCACCTGTTCTAGCTCTGTGCTCTCACCTGTGTCAGTTCTGTGCTCTCACCTGTCCTAGGTCTGTGCTCTCACCTGTGTCAGCTCTGTGCTCTCACCTGTGTCAGGGCTGTGCTCTCACCTGTGTCAGTTCCGTGCTCTCACCTGTCCCAGCTCTGTACTCTCACCTGTGTCAGCTCTGTGCTCTCACCTGTGTCAGGTTTAGCCTCTCACCTGTCCCCGGTCAGGGTGCTCACCTGTTCTTCTGTCAGATTTAGCCTCTCACCTGTCTCAGGTTTAGTCTCTCACCTGTATCAGGTCTAGCCTCTTACCTGTCTCAGGTGCAGGCTCTCACCTGTCCCTGGCCAGGGCTGTGCTCTCACCTGTCTCAGGTGCAGGCTCTCACGTCTTCCTGTCCCAGGTCTGTGCTCTCACCTGTGTCAGTTCTGTGCTCTCACCTGTCCTAGGTCTGTGCTCTCACCTGTCCCAGCTCTGTGCTCTCACCTGTGTCAGGGCTGTGCTCTCACCTGTCCTAGGTCTGTACTCTCACCTGTGTCAGCTCTGTGCTCTCACCTGTGTCAGGTTTAGCCTCTCACCTGTCCCCGGTCAGGGTGCTCACCTGTTCCTCTGTCAGATTTAGCCTCTCATCTGTCTCAGGTTTAGTCTCTCACCTGTATTAGGTCTAGCCCCTTACCTATGTCAGGTGCAGGCTCTCACCTGTCCCTGGCCAGGGCTGTGCTCTCACCTGTCTCAGGTGCAGGCTCTCACGTCTTCCTGTCCCAGGGCTGTGCTCTCACCTGTGCCAGCTCTGTGCTCTCACCTGTGTCCAGGCTGTGCTCTCACCTGTCCCAGCGCTGTGCTCTCACCTGTCCCAGCTCTGTGCTTTCACCTGTCACAGGTTTAGTCTCTCACCTGTGTCAGGTCTAGCCCCTTACCTGTGTCAGGTGCAGGCTCTCACCTGGCCCTGGCCCAGGTCTGTGCTCTCACCTGTCCCTGTCCCAGTGCTGTGCTCTCACCTGTGTCCAGGCTGTGCTCTCACCTGTGTCAGCTCTGTGCTCTCACCTGTGTCAGGTCTGTGCTCTCACCTGTTCCTGTCCCAGGTGTGTGCTCTCACCTGTCTCAGGTGCAGGCTCCCACCTGTTTCAGGTGTAACCTCTCACCTGTCCCAGGTGCAGGCTCCCACCTGTTTCAGGTGTACCATCTCACCTGTCCCAGGTGCAGGCTCTCACCTGTGGCCGTGTCCCCCCCAGGTGCGGCCATGGCGGGCGCGGCGCCCCCCGCAGGTGTCCCCGAGCACCCCTTCACCTGCCGCGAGTGCGGCAAATCCTTCCGCTGGTCCTCGCGCCTGGCGCATCACCTGCGCAGCCACACAGGTGAGCGCCCCTACAAGTGCCCCGAGTGCCCCAAGGCCTTCAAGGGCTCCTCCGCCCTCCTCTACCACCTGCGGGGCCACACAGGTGAGCGCCCCTACACCTGCTCCACCTGCGGCAAGAGCTTCAAGCGCTCCTCGCTGCTGCAGACTCACCTGCGCGTGCACACGGGGCTGCGCGCCTTCAGGTGCGCCCAGTGCGGCCTCACCTTCAAGTGGGCCTCGCACTACCAGTACCACCTGCGGCAGCACTCAGGTGAGCGGCCCTACCGCTGCCCCACCTGTCCCAAGGCCTTCAAGAACTCCTCCAGCCTGCGGCGCCACCGCCACACCCACACGGGCGAGCGGCCGCACACCTGCGACACCTGCGGGAAGGGATTCGCCCAGGCCGCCAACCTGCGGCAGCACCTGCGGGTGCACACGGGGGAGCGGCCCTACACCTGCGGCACCTGCGGCAAGAGCTTCACGCACTCGTCCAACCTGCACCTGCACCGGCGCACGCACGGCCCCGCCCCGCAGTGCCCCGCCTGCGCCGCGCCCTCGGCCTCGCGCGCCTGCCCGCACCTGCGCACGCGCGGCCCCGCCCCGCCCGCCGACGCCGCCTCACCTGAGCCGCTCTGGAGGCCGCTGGGGCTCACCTGTGCGGAGCAGGAAGCGACGGCGCCGTCGGCCCCGCCCCCGGCCCCGCCCCACCGCTGCCTCACCTGCGGCAAGAACTTCAAGAACGGCTCCGGGCCGGCGCGACACCCGCCCGGCCACGAGCGGCCCAGGTGCGCCGCGGCCGCCGCCGCCCCCAGAGCCCCGCCCGCACCAGGTGAGGCCGAGGCGCCGGCCCCGCCCGAGCGGCCGTACAGGTGCGGCGAGTGCGGCAAGGCCTTCAAGGGCTCCTCGGGGCTGCGCTACCACCTGCGCGACCACACGGGCGAGCGCCCCTACACCTGCGCCACCTGCGGCAAGAGCTTCAAGCGCTCCTCGCTGCTGCAGACTCACCTGCGCGTGCACACGGGGCTGCGCGCCTTCAGGTGCGCCCAGTGCGGCCTCACCTTCAAGTGGGCCTCGCACTACCAGTACCACCTGCGGCAGCACTCAGGTGAGCGGCCCTACCGCTGCCCCACCTGCCCCAAGGCCTTCAAGAACTCCTCCAGCCTGCGGCGCCACCGCCACACCCACACGGGCGAGCGGCCGCACACCTGCGACACCTGCGGGAAGGGATTCGCCCAGGCCGCCAACCTGCGGCAGCACCTGCGGGTGCACACGGGGGAGCGGCCCTACACCTGCGGCACCTGCGGCAAGAGCTTCACGCACTCGTCCAACCTGCACCTGCACCGGCGCACGCACTCGGCGGCGCGGCCCTTCCGCTGCCCCGCCTGTCCCAAGGCTTTCGTCATGGCCGCCTACCTGCAGCGGCACCTGCGCACGCACGGCCCCGCCCCGTGCCGCGCACCCGCAGCCGCCGCGCCCGCCGAGGCGTCGCCACCCGCCGCTTACCTGGTGCTGCCCGGCCCCGGCGGCGCCTCCCCCCGCAAGGTGCTGCTGCTGCCGGCCACGCCCGGCCGCGCCCGGCCGCACCTGGCGCAGGTGGGCAGGGGGCAGCGCGGCTGGCAGAGCGTCCTGATCGTACCTGGCGCAGGGCGGGAGGGGGCAGGGGTGCAGGTGGCTGAGGTGACAGGTGTGACAGGTGTAGGTGGGATAGGTGTGACAGGGGTGACAGGTGTAGGTGGGACAGGTGTGACAGGGGTGACAGGTGTAGGTGTGGCAGGTGTGACAGGTGTAGGTGTGACAGGTGTAGGTGTGACAGGGATGAGAGGTGTAGGTGGGACAGGGGTGACAGGTGTAGGGGTGGCAGGGGGGACAGGTGTGACAGGTGTAGGTGTCACAGGGGTCACAGGTGTGACAGGTGTAGGTGTGGCAGGTGTGACAAGGGTGACAGGTGTAGGTGGGACAGGTGTTACAGGTGTGGCAGGGATAGGTGTGACAGGAGTGGCAGGTGGGACAGGTGTAGGTGTGACAGGTGTGACAGGTGCTACAAATCCAGGTGTGACAGGTATGACAGGTGTTGGTGTCACAGGTGTTGCAGGGGTCCTAGGTATGGCAAGTGTAGGTGTCACAGGTGTAGGTGTCACAGGTGTGACAGGGGTCACAGGTGTGGCAGGTGTAGGTCTGACAGGGGTCACAGGTGTAGGTGTCAAGGGTGTCACAGGTGTCACAGGTGTGGCAGGTCTCACAGGTGTCACAGGGGTCACAGGGGTCACAGGTGTGGCAGGTGTGACAGGTATAGGGGTCCCGGGAGTCACAGGGGTCACAGGAGTCACAGGGCCTACAGGTGTAGCAGGTATAGGTGTGGCAGGTGTGACAGGTGTAGGTGTCACAGGGGTCACAGGTGTCACAGGTGTCCAGCTCCAGGTGCTGCCGGTGGCCCCGGAGGTCACCAATGTCCAGGTGCAGGGTGGGGAGCTGGCAGGTGTGACAGGTGTGACAGGTGTAGGTATGACAGGTGTCACAGGTATCACGCGTGTCACAGGGGTGACAGGTGTAGCAGGTGTCACAGGTATGACAGGTGTGACAGGTGTAGGTATGACAGGTGTCACAGGTATCACACGTGTCACAGGGGTGACAGGTGTGACAGGTATAGGTATGACAGGTGTCACAGGGGTGACAGGTGTGACAGGGCTGCAGCTCCAGGTGCTGCCGCTGCCCTCGGAAGTCACCGGTGTCCAGCTCCAGGCAGGTGAGGTCACCAACGTCCAGCTCCAGGTGCTGCCACCACCCTCAGGTGGCACAGGTGTCCAGCTCCAGGTGATGCCACCACCCCCAGGTGGCACAGGTGTCCAACTCCAGGCCACCGAAGTGACCAATGTCCAGCTCCAGGTGTTGTCACCACCCCCAGGTGGCACAGGTGTCCAGCTCCAGGCAGGTGAGGTCACCAACGTCCAGCTCCAGGTGTTGTCACCACCCCCAGCTGGCACAGGTGTTCAGCTCCAGGCAGGTGAGGTCACCAACGTCCAGCTCCAGGTGTTGTCACCATCACCTGAGGTGACCAATGTCCAGCTCCGGACACTGCCGCTGACCTCAGGTGTCACTAACGTCCAGCTCCAGGTGTTGCCACCACCTTCAGGTGGCACGGGTGTCCAGCTGCAGGTGTTGCCACCTGAGGTGACCGACGTCCAGCTCCAGGCCAGCGAGATGACCGGTGTCCACCTGGAGACCTCAGGAGTGACCAGTGACCACCTGGAGACCTCAGAACTGACCAGTGTCCACCTGGAGACCTCAGGAGTGACCAGTGACCACCTGGAGAGCTCAGAACTGACCAGTGTCCACCTGGAGAGCTCAGAAGTGACCAGTGACCACCTGGAGACCAGTGACATGACTGATGTCCACCTGGAACCCACCGAGGTGACCCATGTTCACCTGGACACCACGGAGGTGAGCGGTGTCCACCTGGAGAGCTCAGAAGTGACCAGTGACCACCTGGAGACTAGTGACATGACTGATGTCCACCTGGAACCCACTGAGGTGACCCATGTCCACCTGGAGAGCTCAGGGGTGACCCATGTCCACCTGGACACCATGGAGGTGACCCGTGTTCACCTGGACACCTCAGGGGTGACCAGTGTCCACCTGGAACCCACCGAGGTGACCGATGTCCACCTGGAGAGCTCAGAACTGACCAGTGTCCACCTGGACACCACAGAGATGACCGATGTCCACCTGGACACCTCAGAACTGACCAGTGCCCACCTGGACACCACGGAGGTGACCAATGTCCACCTGGAGACCAGTGACATGACTGATGTCCACCTGGAGAGCTCAGAGGTGCCCAGTGTCCACTTGGAGAGCTCAGGGGTGACCGATGTCCACCTGGAGACCACGGAGGTGACCGATGTCCACCTGGAACCCACGGAGGTGACCGATGTCCACCTGGAGACCACTGAGATGACCAGTGCCCACTTGGAACCCACGGAGGTGACCAATGTGCACCTGGAGAGCTCAGAGGTGACCAGTGTCCACCTGGAGACCTCAGAACTGACCAGTGTCCACCTGGAGACCTCAGAACTGACCAGTGTCCACCTGGAGAGTTCAGAGGTGACCAGTGTCCACCTGGCCACCACAGAGATGACCGATGCCCACCTGGAGACCTCAGAAGTGACCAGTGACCACCTGGAGACTAGTGACATGACTGATGTCCACCTGGAACCCACTGAGGTGACCGATGTCCACCTGGAGACCAGTGACATGACTGATGTCCACTTGGAACCCACGGAGGTGACCCATGTCCACCTGGAGACCACGGTGACCCATGTCCACCTGGAGAATTCAGAACTGCCCGATGTCCACCTGGAGACCTCAGAGATCACTGATGCCCACCTGGACACCTCAGAACTGACCAGTGTCCACCTGGAGAGCTCAGGGGTGACCAGTGTCCACCTGGAGAGCTCAGAAGTGACCGATGTCCACTTGGAGCCCACGGAGGTGACCGATGTCCACTTGGAGAGTTCAGAACTGCCCAGTGTCCACCTGGCCACCACAGAGGTGACCGATGCCCACCTGGAGACCTCAGAGGTGACTGATGTCCACCTGGACACCTCAGAACTGACCAGTGTCCACCTGGAACCCACGGAGGTGACCGATGACGACCTGGAGAGCTCAGGGGTGACCAGTGCCCACCTGGAGACCATGGAGGTGACCAATGTCCACCTGGAGACCTCAGAAGTGACCAGTGCCCACCTGGAGACCACGGAGGTGACCGATGGCCACATGGACACCTCAGAACTGACCAGTGCCCACCTGGACGTTTCAGAGGTGCCCGATGCCCACCTGGAGAGCTCAGAACTGACCAGTGCCCACCTGGACACCATGGAGGTGCCCGATGCCCACCTGGAGAGCTCAGGGGTGACCAGTGTCCACCTGGACACTTCAGAGGTCACCAGTGACCACCTGAAGTCCACTGAGGTGACCGATGTCCACCTGGAACCCACAGAGATGACCGATGTCCACCTGGAGAGCTCAGAACTGACCAGTGCCCACCTGGAGACCTCAGAGGTGCCCGATGCCCACCTGGACACCTCAGAGGTGCCTGATGCCCACCTGGACGTTTCAGAGGTGACCGATGCCCACCTGGACACCTCAGAACTGACCAGTGCCCACCTGGACACCACGGAGGAGGTGCCCAATGTCCACCTGGAGACCACTGTGGGGGTGCCCGGTGCCCACCTGGACACGTCAAAGCTGCCAGGTGCCCACCTGGAGCCCACAGAGGTGCACCTGGAACCCCCCTAAGGAGTGACCGATGCCCACCTGGACACACCTTGGAGATGCCCAGTGCCCACCTGGAGATGCCCAGTGCCCACCTGGAGACCACACAGGTGCCCAGTGCCCACCTGGACATACCTTGGAGGTGCCCAGTGCCCACCTGGAGGTGCCCAGTGCCCACCTGGAGACCACACAGGTGCCCAGTGCCCACCTGGAGGTGCCCAGTGCCCACCTGGAGGTGCCCAGTACCCACCTGGAGACACCTTGGAGATGCCCAGTGCCCACCTGAAGACCACACAGGTGCCCAGTGCCCACCTGGACACACCTTGGAGGTGCCCAGTGCCCACCTGGGCATGACAGAGGTGCCCAGTGCCCACCTGGACACACCTTGGTGATGCCCAGTGCCCACCTGAAGACCACACAGGTGCCCAGTGCTCACCTGGAGACCACACAGGTGCCCAGTGCCCACCTGGACACACCTTGGAGGTGCCCAGTGCCCACCTGGAGACCACACAGGTGCCCAGTGCCCACCTGGACACACCTTGGAGATGCCCAGTGCCCACCTGGAGGTGCCCAGTACCCACCTGGAGACACCTTGGAGGTGCCCCGTGCCCACCTGGCCATGTCAGAGGTGCCCAGTGCTCACCTGGACACACCTTGGAGATGCCCAGTGCCCACCTGAAGACCACACAGGTGCCCAGTGCCCACCTGGACACACCTTGGAGGTGCCCAGTGCCCACCTGGGCATGGCAGAGGTGCCCAGTGCCCACCTGGACACACCTTGGAGGTGCCCAGTGCCCACCTGGAACCCCCCAGGTGCCTGGGGGACCCTGTGCCCTGCCCCGTGCACACCTGTGCCCGCAGGTGAGGGGTGCCTAGGGGTACCTGGGGGTGCCAGGGGCGTGCCAGGAGGGCACCTGAGCTCACCTGGGCAGGTGAGGGGTGCCGGGGGGTACCTGGGGGTGCCAGGGGTGTGACAGGAGGGCACCTGCCCAGGTGAGGGGTGCCGGGGGGTACATGAGGGGTACCTGAGCTCACCTGCCCAGGTGAGGGGTGCCAGGGGGTACCTGAGGGGTACCTGAGCTCACCTGCCCAGGTGAGGGGTGCCAGGGGGGTGCCAGGGGGTACCTGAGCTCACCTGCCCAGGTGAGGGGTGCCAGGGGGTACCTGAGGGGTACCTGAGCTCACCTGCCCAGGTGAGGGGTGCCAGGGGGTACCTGAGCTCACCTGCCCAGGTGAGGGGTGCCAGGGGGTACCTGAGCTCACCTGCCCAGGTGAGGCCGTTCCCGCGTCTGTCCCCGCCCCCCCCCCCGTGTCAATAAAGGCGCCCCTCCCCCCCCCCCCAGTGCGGTTTGTGCTTCCGAAAGGGGCGGGGCCAAGGGAGGGGGTGGGGCCAGGGCTAAAGGGAGGGGCGGGGATAAAGGGAGGGGGCGGGGCCAAAGGGAGGGGGTTACTGGGAGCGCTGGGAGTGGGGGTTGGGCAGTTTGAGCTCCCAGTATGGTTCCAGTATGGCCCAGTATGGACCAGTATGGCCCCAGTATGGCCCCAATGATTCCCGGTGTGGCCCCAGTATGGTCCCAGTATGGACCAGTATGGCGCCAGTATGGTCCCAGTATGGACCAGTACAGACCAGTCTGGACCAGTATGGACCAGTGTGGTCCCAGTATGACTCCAGTATGGACCAGTATGCCCCCAGTATGGACCAGTATGGCCCGTGATTCCCAGTATGGACCAGTATGGACCAGTATGGCCCCAGTGATTCCCAGTATGGACCAGTGTGGCCCCAGTATGGCCCCTGTATGGACCAGTATGGTCCCAGTATGTCCCCAGTATGACCAGTATGGCCCCAGTATGGTCCCAGTATGGCCCCAGTATGGTCCCAGTATTGACCAGTATGGCCCAGTATGGACCAGACAGACCAGTATGGCCCAGTATGATCCCAGTATGGCCCCAGTATGGCCCCAGTATGGCCCCAGTATGGTCCCAGTATTGACCAGTATGGCCCAGTATGGACCAGACAGACCAGTATGGCCCAGTGATTCCCAGTATGACCCCAGTCGTTCCCAGTACAGCCCAGTATGGACCAGTACGGCCCAGTATGGACCAGTATGGCCCTGCCAGCTCCCAGTACGGTCCCAGTGATTCCCAGTATGGCCCCAGTGGTTCCCAGTATGGTCCCAGTACGGCCCCAGTGATTTCCAGTACGGCCCAGTCCATCCCAGTATGGCCCCAGTCGTTCCCAGTATGGCCCCAGTGATTCCCAGTACAGCCCCAGTAGGGCCCAGTATCACTCTGCCAGCTCCCAGTACGGTCCCAGTGGTTCCCAGTACGGTCCCAGTGGTTCCCAGTATGGCCCCAGTGATTCCCGGTATGGCTCCAGTATCCCCCAGTATGGCCCAGTGCCCCCCAGTCCCTCCCAGTTTATCCCAGTCCCTCCCAGTTTATCCCAGTCCCATCCCAGTCCATCCCAGTTCCCTCCCAGTCCATCCCAGTCCATCCCAGTTTATCCCAGTTTATCCCAATGCCCCCCAGTCCCTCCCAGTCCCAGTTTATCCCAGTCCATTCCCAGTTCCCCCCAGTTCCCCCCAGTCCCTCCCAGTTCCCGCCGCCCTGCCCGGGTGGGGGAGGGGCGCTGGCGCGGGGCCCGGTGGGGGAGGGGCAGGGCCAGGGACAGGTGCGGGGGGCCCGAAATAACCGAGGGGGGAGGGGAACTGGGAGGGACTGGGGGGAACTGGAACAAACTGGGATAAACTGGGGGGGACTGGGAATGGACTGGGAGGGAACTGGGAGGGACTGGGGGGAACTGGAACAAACTGGGATGGACTGGGGGGGACTGGGGATGTACTGGGAGGGACTGGGAGGGAACTGGGATGGAACTGGGAAGGACTGGGAGAGACTGGGAGGGAGTGGGATGGACTGGGAGGGACTGGGATGGACTGGGAGCACTGAACTGCTCTGTGCTGGTCCGTACTGGACCATACTGTTCTGTACTGGTTTGTACTGGTCCGTACTGGTTTATACTGGTCCGTACTGGTTTATACTGGTCTGTACTACTCTGTACTCGTCCATAGTGGTCTGTACTGGTTCATATTGTTTTGTACTGGTCCATACTGGTCCGTACTGGTTTATACTGGTCTGTACTGGTCCATACTGGTCTGTACTGTTCTGTACTGGTCTATACTGGTCTATACTGGTCTGTACTGGTCCATACTGGTCTGTACTGGTCCATACTGGTTCATACTGGTCCATACTGGTCTGTACTGGTCCATACTGGTCCGTACTGGTCCATACTGGTCTGTACTGGTCTGTACTGGTCCGTACTGGTCCGTACTGGTCTGTACTGGTCCATACTGGTGCATACTGGTTTATACTGGTCTGTACTGGTCCATACTGGTCTGTACTGGTCCGTACTGGTCCATACTGGTCTGTACTGGTCCGTACTGGTCTGTACTGGTCCGTACTGGTCCGTACTGGTCCATACTGGTGCATACTGGTTTATACTGGTCCATACTGGTCCGTACTGGTCCATACTGGTCCGTACTGGTCTGTACTGGTCCATACTGGTTTATACTGGTCCATACTGGTCCGTACTGGTCCATACTGGTCCGTACTGGTCTGTACTGGTCCATACTGGTGCATACTGGTTTATACTGGTCCATACTGGTCCGTACTGGTCCCCCCGTTCGTTCCCCGCTCTGACCCGGGAGGAATTCGAGGCCGCCCCTCCCCCCCCCGGCCACCTGTGGCTGCGCTAATTAGCGGTGATTAATGACCGGGGGTTGATTACCGCGGGTGATTAACGACCGGCAGGAGTGATTAATGATCGGAGTTAATTACCGGGAGGAATGATTAATGACCGAGGAATGATTAATTACTGGGAGGAATGATTAATGACCGGGGTTAATTACTGGGAGGATTGATTAATGACTGAGGAATGATTAATGACCGGCAGGAATGATTAATGACCGGGGTTAATTACCGAGAGGAATGATTAATGACCGGGGTTAATTACCGAGAGGAATGATTAATGACCGGGGTTAATTACCGGGAGGAATGTTTAATGACTGAGGAATGATTAATGACCGAGAGGGATGATTAATGACCGGGGTTAATTACCGGGGAATGATTAATGACCGGCAGGAATGATTAATTACCGGGGTTAATTACCGGGAGGAATGATTAATGACCGAGGAATGATTAATGACCGGCAGGAATGATTAATGACCGGCAGGAATGATTAATTACCGGAGTTAATTACCGGGGAATGATTAATGACCGGCAGGAATGATTAATTACCGGGGTTAATTACCGGGAGGAATGATTAATGACCGAGGAATGATTAATGACCGGCAGGAATGATTAATGACCGGCAGGAATGATTAATTACCGGCAGGAATGATTAATTACTGGGGTTAATTACCGAGGAATGATTAATGACCGGGGTTAATTACCGGGACTAATGATTAATGACCGGGAGGAATGATTAATGACCGAGGAATCATTAATTACCGGGGTTAATTACCGGGGTTATTTACCGGGAGGAATGATTAATGACCGAGAAGAATAGTTAATGACCGAGAGGAATGATTAATTACCGAGAGGAATGATTAATGACCGGGGTTAATTACCGAGGAATGATTAATGACCGGGGTTAATTACCGAGGAATGATTAATGACCGGGGTTAATTACCGGGACTAATTATTAATGACCGGCAGGAATGATTAATGACCGGGGTTAATTACCGGGGAGTGATTAATTACCGGCAGGAATGATTTATGACCAGGGTTAATTACCAGGGAGTGATTAATTACCGGGAGGAATGATTAATGACCGGGGAGTGATTAATTACTGAATTACTGATGGCTGGGCAGGGGTTAATTAGCAGCAGGTGTTAATTACAGAGCGCTGTTAATGAGCCGTGGGACTGGGAGGGACTGGGAGGAACTGGGAGGGAACTGGGAGGGACTGGGAGGGAACTGGGGGGGGACTGGGAGGGAACTGGGGGGGGACTGGGGATGGACTGGGAGGGACTGGGAGGGAACTGGGAGGGAACTGGGGGGGGACTGGGAGGGACTGGGATGGACTGGGAGGGACTGGGAGGGAACTGGGAGGGACTGGGAGGGACTGGGATGGACTGGGAGGGAACTGGGATGGACTGGGAGGGAACTGGGATGGACTGGGATGGACTGGGCCCAGTCCTTGGTGCAGGGTTTGGGGACACCAGTGTGGCCCAGTTTGGTCCCAGTATGATCCCAGTATGGCCCAGTAGGATCCCAGTATGGCCCCAGTATGGCCCAGTAGGATCCCAGTATGGCCCCAGTATGGCCTAGTTTGGTCCCAGTATGGCGCAGTATGGCCCAGTTTTGTCCCAGTATGGCCCAGTATGGCCCAGTACAGCTCTGTACACCCCAGGGTCACTGTCCTGGTCCCTCCCAGTCCCTCCCAGTCCATCCCAGTGTCCCTCTCTTGTCCCTTTGTGTCCCCTCATCCCCCCCACTCTCCCCTCTTCCCTGTCCCCCTGTCCTGTCCCCTCCTGTCCGTCTGTCCTCCTGTCCTGTCCCCCCCCGTGTCCCCCGTCCTGTCCCTCTGTCCTGTCCCCCTCCTGTCCCTCTGTCCCCCTCCTGTCCCCCTGTCCTGTCCCCCTGTCCCCTCCTGTCCCTGTCCCTCTGTCCCCCTCCCCTGTCCCCTTGTCCCCACTCTCCCTGTCCCACTCCTGTCCCTCTGTCCCCCCTTGTCCCTCTGTCCCTCCGTGTCCCTCTGTCCCCTCCTGTCCCTGTCCCCCTGTCCCCTCCTGTCCCTCCCGTGTCCATCCGTCCCCTCTTTGTCCCTCTGTCCCTGTCCCCCTGTCCCCTCCTGTCCCCCCCGTCCATCTGTCCCCTCTTTGTCCCTCTGTCCCCTCCTGTCCCTGTCCCCTCCTGTCCCCTCCTGTCCCCTCCTCCCTGTCCCCCTCGTCCCCCCATCCCCCCGTGTCCTTCTGTCCCTTCCTGTCCCCACATGTCCCCATCTCTCTGTCCCCCCTTGTCCCTCTGTCCCCCCATCCCCCGGTGTCCCTCTGTCCCCTCCTGTCCCCTCTTCCCTGTCCCCTCTTCCCTGTCCCCCCCTCCCTGTCCCCTCCTGTCCCCCCTTTTCCTTCTGTCCCCCCCTGTCCATCTGTCCCCTCTTTGTCCCTCTGTCCTCTCCTGTCCCTGTCCCCTCCTCCCTGTCCCCCTCGCCCCCCCATCCCCCCGTGTCCTTCTGTCCCCTCCTGTCCCCACATGTCCCCATCTCTCTGTCCCCCCCTCCCCCCTTGTCCCTCTGTCCCCCCCATCCCCCCGTGTCCCTCTGTCCCCCCGTGTCCCTCTGTCCCCTCCTCCCTGTCCCCCTGTCCCCTCCTGTCCCCCCATCCCCCCTTGTCCCCCCCTCCCCCCTTCTGTGTCCCTCCATGTCCCCTCAATCCCCGTCCCCTCTCTGTCCCCTCTCTGTCCCCCAGATGTCTCCCCCCGTGTCCCGCTCTGTCCCCTCTCTGTCCCCCCTGTCCCCCCCGTTCCCCGCTCTGTCCCCTCCCCTCTCCCCGCTCTGTCCCCACGCTGTCCCCCCTGTCCCCGCTGTCCCCAAGCTGTCCCCCCCCTCTCCCCTCGCTGTCCCCACGCTGTCCCCCCTGTCCCCCCCGTCTCTCGCTGTCCCCGCTCTGTCCCCACGCTGTCCCCTCCCCTCTCCCCGCTCTGTCCCCCCTGTCCCCTCGCTGTCCCCGCTCTGTCCCCGCTCTGTCCCCACGCTGTCCCCCCCCGTCCCCCTCGCTGTCCCCTCACTGTCCCCCTCGCTGTCCCCTCCCCTCTCCCCGCGCTGTCCCCGCTCTGTCCCCGCTCTGTCCCCATTGTCCACACTCTGTCCCCTCTCCCCGCTCTGTCCCCTCCCCTGTCCCCGCTCTGTCCCCGCTCTGTCCCCTCCCCTGTCCCCGCGCTGTCCCCGCGCTGTCGCCCGCAGGTGACAATCCCGGCGGGGCGGTGGCACCGCGGGCTGGGGAAACTCTGAGTCACAACCGCGGGGCCACCGGGGGGGGGACACGGCACAGGGGACAGCGGCGACACCTGGGGACAGCCACAGCGCCCGGACACAGGTGGGACACCTGCGACACCCCGGGGACAGCGGGGACACCCCCCGGGCCAGCCCTGGGGACAGCCGGGCCACCCTCGGCGACACCCGGGGACACTCGGGGCCCGCCTTGGGGACAGTGGGGGGATCCTGGGGACAGCTGGGGGATCCCTGGGGACAGCCGGGCCACCCGTGGGGACCCTGGGGACAGCCGGGCCACCCTTGGGGACAGCTGGGACAGCCCGGGGACAGCGGGGGGACCTCTGGGGACAGCTGGGGGACCCTTGGGGACAGCTGGGCCCCCCTTGGGGACACCTGTGGCACCACGGGGACAGCTGGGGGACCCTTGGGGACAGCTGGGGGACCCTTGGGGACACTCTGGGGACCCTTGGGGCACTCTCAGGGCCACCCTCGGTGACACTTGGGGACACTCGAGGCCATCTGGGCCCCCCTGGGGACAGCTGGGGACCCTTGGGGACAGCTGGGCCCCCCCTGGGGCACTCTTGGGGACAGCTGGGCCACCTCGGTGACACTTGGGGACATTTGAGGCCATCTGGGCCCCCCTTGGGGACACCTGTGGCACCCCGGGGACAGCTGGGGACCCTTGGGGACACTTGGGGACACTCGGGGCCATCTGGGCCCCCCCTGGGGACACCTGGTGGCAGCGGTGGCCCCGAGCAGGTGGCCCTGGTGACACTGGTGACACTGGTGGCACTCGGACAGGTGGCACCGGGGGCACGGGGGGGGGGGAGGGGAACAGGTGCGGAGGGGGAGGGGAGGGGGGAGGGGAACGGGGGATGGGCGGGGGGGACTGGGCCAGACTGGGTTGGACTGGGTTAGACTGGTTTGGACTGGTTTGGACTGGATTAGACTGGGTTATACTGGTATGAACTGGTTAGACTGGGTCAGACTGGTTTGGACTGGGTTGGACTGGGTTGGACTGGTTTGGACTGGATTAGACTGGGTTGGACTGGGTTGGACTGGGTTATACTGGGTTAGACTGGGTCAGACTGGTTTGGACTGGGTTAGACTGGTTTGGACTGGTTAGACTGGGTTATACTGGGTCAGACTGGTTTGGACTGAGTTTTACTGGTTTAAACTGGTTTAGACTGGGTTAGACTGGGCCGGACTGGTTTGGACTGGTTTGGACTGGTTTGGACTGGATTATACTGGTTAGACTGGTTATACTGGGTTAGACTGGTTATACTGGTTTGTACTGGGTTAGACTGCGCCAGACTGGTTTGACTGGTTTAGGGCTGGGTTAGACTGGGTTATACTGGGCCAGACTGGTTTGGACTGGTTATACTGGGTCAGACTGGGTCAGACTGGTTTGGACTGGTTTGGACTGGTTAGACTGGGTTATACTGGTTTAGGACTGGGTTAGACTGGGTTATACTGGGTCAGACTGGTTTGGACTGAGTTTTACTGGTTTGAACTGGTTTAGACTGGGTTAGACTGGGCCGGACTGGTTTGAACTGGTTATACTGGGTTAGACTGGTTTGAACTGGTTAGACTGGGTTAGACTGGTTTGGACTGGGTTGGACTGGGTTGTACTGGGTTAGACTGGTTTGGACTGGTTATACTGGGTCAGACTGGGTCAGACTGGTTTGGACTGGATTATACTGGTTAGACTGGGTTATACTGGGTTAGACTGGTTATACTGGTTTGTACTGGGTTAGACTGGGTCAGACTGGTTTGGACTGGGTTGTACTGGGTTAGACTGGTTTGTACTGGGTCAGACTGGGTCAGACTGGTTATACTGGGTTAGACTGGTTATACTGGTTTGTACTGGTCATACTGGGTTGGACTGGTTTGAACTGGGTCAGACTGGGTTATACTGGGCCAGACTGGTTTGGACTGGTTTGGACTGGGTTAGACTGGGTCAGACTGGGTTATACTGGTTTGTACTGGTTTGTACTGGTTATACAGGTTATACTGGGTCATGCTGGTTATACTGGTTAGACTGGTTAGACTGGGTCAGACTGGTTATACTGGTTTGAACTGGTTTGTAGTGGTTTGTACTGGTTATGTTGGTCCATACTGGGCGGTACTGGTTTCTATTGGGTTATACTGGTCTGTACTGGTCCGTACTGGTTTAAACTGGTCTGTACTGGTCCATACAGGGTTATACTGGTCTGTACTGGTTTATACTGGTTTATACTGGTTCATAGCGCTTTAGACTGGTTTATACCGGTTGATACTGGTTGATACTGGTTCATACTGGTTTATTCTGGTTGATACTGGTTCATACTGTTCCACACTGGTTCATACTGGTTGATACTGGTTGTACTGGTTTTTACTGGTTTATGCCAGTTCATACTGGTCCGTACTGGTTCATACTGGTTTATACTGGTTTAGGCCATGGACGCCCCCTCGGATGAAGGTGACGATGACGATGATGAGCAGGCTCAGGAGCGCCCCCTGCAGGTCTGTACTGGTTTGTACTGGTTTATACTGCTCCATACTGGTTGCTACTGGTTTGTACTGGTTCATACTGGTCTGTACTGGTTCATACTGGTTCCTACTGGTCTGCAGGCCATGGATGTCCCCGTGGAAGCCGATGACGATGAAGGTGACGATGACGACGATGAGCAGGCTCAGGAGTGCCCCCTGCAGGTTTGTACTGGTTTATACTGGTTTATACTGGTCCATACTGGTTCATACTGGTTTATACTGGTTCATACTGGTCTGCAGGCCGGGGATGCCCCCTCAGAGGCCGCTGATGATGATGAAGGTGACGATGATGACGATGAGCAGGCTCAGGAGCGCCTCCTGCAGGTCTGTACTGGTTTGTAGTGGTCTGTACTGGTTTGTACTGATCCATACTGGTCTGTACTGGTTCATACTGGTTCATACTGGTTCATACTGGTGGCAGATCATGGATGTGCCCGTGGAGGCCGATGATGATGAAGGTGACGATGACGAGGATGAGGAGTCGGTGGCTCAGGCTCAGGAGCGCCTCCTGCAGGTCTGTACTGGTTTGTACTGGTTTGTACTGGTTTGTACTGGTCCATACTGGTCTGTACTGGTTCATACTGGTCCATACAAGTTTATACTGGTCCATACTGGTCCGTACTGGTCCATACTGGTCCGTACTGGTCCGTACTGGTCCATACCGGTCTGTACTGGTCCGTACTGGTCCATACTGGTCCGTACCGGACTGTACTGGTCCGTACTGGTCCATACTGGTCCGTACTGGTCCATACTGGTCCATACCAGTTTATGCCGGTCTGTACCGGTCTGTACTGGTCCATACTGGTCTGTACCGGTCTGTACTGGTTTATACTGGTTTCTACTGGTCTGTACTGGCCCGTACCGGTCTGTGCTGGTCCATACCAGTCTGTACTGGTCCGTACTGGTCCATACCAGTTTATACTGGTCCATACCGGTCCGTACTGGTCCATACTGGTCCGTACCGGTCCGTACTGATCTGTACTGGTCCGTACGGGTTTATACCAGTCCGTACCGGTCTGTACTGGTCCGTACTGGTCCATACTGGTCCATACTGGTCCGTACCGGTTTATACTGGTTTATACTGGTCTGTACCGGTCTTTACCGGTCCATACTGGTCCATACTGGTCCGTACTGGTCCATACTGGTCCGTACTGGTCCATACCGGTCCGTACTGGTCCATACTGGTCCATACCAGTCTGTACTGGTCCGTACTGGTTTATACTGGTTTATACTGGTCCGTATTGGTCCATACTGGTCTTTACTGGTCCATACTGGTCCGTACTGGTCCATACTGGTCCGTACTGGTTTGTACTGGTCCGTACTGGTTTATACTGGTCCATACTGGTCCGTACCGGTCCGTACTGGTCCGTACTGGTCCATACTGGTTTATACTGGTCTGTACTGGTTTATACTGGTCCGTACTGGTCCATACTGGTCCGTACTGGTCCATACTGGTCTGTACTGGTCCATACTGGTCCGTACCGGTCCGTACTGGTCCATACTGGTCTGTACTGGTCCATACTGGTCCATACTGGTCCATACTGGTTTATACTGGTCCATACCGGTCCGTACTGGTCCGTACTGGTCCATACTGGTCCGTACTGGTCCGCACTGGTCCATACTGGTCCGTACTGGTCCGTACTGGTCCGTACTGGTCCCGCAGGCGCTGATGGCCCGTGCCGAGCGGGCGCTGCCCCGCCGGGCGCTGCAGCGGGACTGGGCCGTACTGGGAGAGCTGGGCAGCGGCTCCTACGGGCGCGTGCTGCTGGCACGGCCCCGGCGCGGAGGTGAGCGCACCTGGGCACACCTGGGCACACCTGGGGGCACCTGGGGGCAGCTGGGCACACCTGGGCGCACCTGGGGGCAGCTGGGGGCACCTGGGATATATCTGGGCACACACCTGGGCACACCTGGGCACACCTGGGGGCACCTGGGATATATCTGGGCACACACCTGGGCACACCTGGGCAGCGGCTCCTACGGGCGCGTGCTGCTGGCACGGCCCCGGCGCGGAGGTCAGCGCACCTGGGCACACCTGGGGGCACCTGGGCACACCTGGGCGCACCTGGGGGCATCTGCGGGCACCTGGGGGCACCTGGGGGCAGCTGGGATACACCCGGGCACACCTGGGATACACCTGGGCACACCTGGGATACACCTGGGCACACCTGGGCACACCTGGGATACACCTGGGCACACCTGGGATACACCTGGGGGCACCTGGGCACACTTGGGGGCACCTGGGGGCACCTGGGCACACCTGGGGATATCCACAGACACACCTGGGCACACCTGGGCACACCTGGGGGCACCTGGGCACACCTGGGATATATATACCTGGGATACACCTGGGCACACCTGGGCACACCTGGGGATCAGCTGGGTCATTCTCCCCTGGATGTCCCCAGGTGTGTCTGTCCCTGTCCCAGCTGTGTTACCTGTCTCAGCCGTGTTACCTGTCCCAGGTGCGTTGTCTGCCCCTGACCCGTCCCCGTTACCTGTGCAGGTGTGTTACCTGTCCCAGCTGTGTTACCTGTGCAGGTGTGTTACCTGTCCCTGTCCCAGCTGCGTTACCTGTCCCAGCCCTGTTACCTGTCCCTGTCCCAGCCGTGTTACCTGTCCCAGGTGCATTACCCACCCCTGACCCGGCCGTGTTACCTTTCCCAGCTGTGTTACCTGTCCCAGGTGCGTTGCCTATCCCTGACCCTCCCCGTTACCTGTGCAGGTGTGTTACCTGTCCCAGGTGTGTTACCTGTCCCAGGTGTGTTACCTGTCCCAGGCCTGTTACCTGTGCAGATGTGTTACCTGTCCCAGGTGTGTCACCCATCCCTGACCCCTCCCCGTTACCTGTGCAGGTGCGTTACCTGTCCCAGCTGTGTTACCTGTCCCAGGTGTGTCTGTCCCTGTCCCAGCTGTGTTACCTGTCCCAGCTGTGTTACCTGTCCCAGCTGTGTTACCTGTCTCAGGTGTGTCTATCCCTGTCCCAGGTGCGTTACCTGTCCCTGGCCGAGCACTGTTACCTGTGCAGGTGCATTACCTGTCCCAGGTGCATTGCCCGTCCCTGACCCAGCCCCGTTACCTCTCCCAGCTGTGTTACCTGTCCCCAGGTATGTTACCTGTGCAGGTGTGTTACCTGTCCCAGGTGCGTCGCCCGCCCCTGACCCGTCCCCGTTACCTGTGCAGGTGTGTTACCTGTCCCAGGTGTGTTACCTGTCCCAGGTGTGTTACCTGTGCAGCTGTGTTACCTGTCCCAGGTGTGTTACCTGTCCCAGCCCCGTTACCTGTGCAGGTGTGTTACCTGTCCCAGCCCCGTTACCTGTGCAGGTGTGTTACCTGTCCCAGCTGTGTTACCTGTCCCAGGTGTGTTACCTGTCCCTGTCCCAGCCGTGTTACCTGTCCCAGGTGCATTGCCCGTCCCTGACCCGTCCCCGTTACCTATGCAGGTGTGTTACCTGTCCCAGCTGTGTTACCTGTGCAGGTGTGTTACCTGTCCCAGCCGTGTTACCTGTCCCAGGTGTGTTACCTGATCCCTCCCCGTTACCTGTGCAGGTGTGTTATGTGTCCCTGTCCCAGCTGTGTTACCTGTCCCAGCTGTGTTACCCATCCCTGACCCGTCCCCGTTACCTGTGCAGGTGTGTTACCTGTCCCAGCTGTGTTACCTGTGCAGGTGTGTTACCTGTCCCTGTCCCAGCTGTGTTACCTGTCCCAGCCCTGTTACCTGTCCCTGTCCCAGCTGTGTTACCTGTCCCAGGTGCGTTACCCACCCCTGACCCGGCCGTGTTACCTTTCCCAGGTGTGTTACCTGTCCCAGGTGCGTTGCCTATCCCTGACCCTCCCAGTTACCTGTGCAGGTGTGTTACCTGTCCCAGGTGTGTTACCTGTTCCTGTCCCAGGTGTGTTACCTGTCCCAGCCCTGTTACCTGTGCAGATGTGTTACCTGTCCCAGGTGTGTCACCCATCCCTGACCCCTCCCCGTTACCTGTGCAGGTGCGTTACCTGTCCCAGGTGTGTTACCTGTCCCAGGTGTGTTACCTGTCCCAGGTGTGTTACCTGTCCCAGCTGTGTCACCCATCCCTGACCAGTCCCCGTTACCTGTGCAGGTGTGCTACCTGTCCCAGGTGTGTCGCCCGCCCCTGACCCGTCCCCGTTACCTGTGCAGGTGCGTTACCTGTCCCAGGTGTGTTACCTGTGCAGGTGTGTTACCTGTGCAGGTGTGTTACCTGTGCAGGTGTGTTACCTGTCCCTGTCCCAGCTGTGTTACCTGTCCCAGGTGTGTCACCCATCCCTGACCCATCCCCGTTACCTGTGCAGGTGTGCTACCTGTCCCACCCGTGTTACCTGTGCAGGTGTGTTACCTGACCCGTCCCCGTTACCTGTGCAGGTGTGTTACCTGTCCCAGCTGTGTTACCTGTGCAGGTGTGTTACCTGACCCGTCCCCGTTACCTGTCCCAGGTGTGTTACCTGTGCAGGTGTGTTACCTGTCCCTGTCCCAGCCCTGTTCCCTGTGCAGGTGTGTTACCTGTCCCAGCTGTGTTACCTGTGCAGGTGTGTTACCTGTCCCAGGTGTGTTACCTGTGCCTGTCCCAGCCGTGTTACCTGTCCCAGGTGTGTCGCCCGCCCCTGACCCCTCCCCGTTACCTGTGCAGGTGCGCGGGTGGCGCTGAAGCTGCTCTCCAAGGCACGCACGCCCAGGTGCCGCTTCCTGCGGGAGTTCTGCACTCACCTGTGCCTGCGGGGGGCGCTCACCTGCGTCCAGGTGCTGCCGCTCGCCTTCGAGACCCCCACGGAGTTCGGCTTCGCCCAGGAGCTCGCACCTGCCGGGGACCTGTGCGGGCTGCTGACACCTGGGGTGAGTCACAGGTGAGACAGGTGCGACAGGTGAGAGACAGGTGAGACAGGTGAGACAGGTGAGGGACAGGTGAGGGACAGGTGAGACAGGTGAGACAGGTGAGACAGGTGAGGGTTGGAGCTCGCACCTGCCGGGGACCTGTGCGGGCTGCTGACACCTGGGGTGAGTCACAGGTGAGACAGGTGAGAGACAGGTGAGACAGGTGAGACAGGTGAGGGACAGGTGAGGGACAGGTGAGACAGGTGAGACAGGTGAGACAGGTGAGGGTTGGAGCTCGCACCTGCCGGGGACCTGTGCGGGCTGCTGACACCTGGGGTGAGTCACAGGTGAGACAGGTGGGACAGGTGAGACAGGTGAGGGACAGGTGGGACAGGTGAGACAGGTGAGGGTTGGAGCTCGCACCTGCCGGGGACCTGTGCGGGCTGCTGACACCTGGGGTGAGTCACAGGTGAGACAGGTGCGACAGGTGAGACAGGTGAGACAGGTGAGAGACAGGGGAGAGACAGGTGGGACAGGTGAGGGTTGGAGCTCGCACCTGCCGGGGACCTGTGCGGGCTGCTGACACCTGGGGTGAGTCACAGGTGAGACAGGTGCGACAGGTGAGACAGGTGAGACAGGTGAGACAGGTGGGACAGGTGAGACAGGTGGGACAGGTGAGAGACAGGTGAGACAGGTGTGAGACAGGTGAGGGACAGGTGAGGGACAGGTGAGACAGGTGAGGGACAGGTAAGACAGGTGAGAGACAGGTGAGGTTGGAGCTTGCACCTGCCGGGGACCTGTGCGGGCTGCTGACACCTGGGGTGAGTCACAGGTGAGACAGGTGAGACAGGTGAGAGACAGGTGAGGCAGGTGAGAGACAGGTGGGACAGGTGAGGGACAGGTGAGACAGGTGTGACAGGTGTGACAGGTGGGACAGGTGAGACAGGTGGGACAGGTGAGGGGCAGGTGAGACAGGTGGGACAGGTGGGACAGGTGGGAAAGGTGAGACAGGTGAGGGACAGGTGAGACAGGTGAGGGACAGGTGAGGGACAGGTAAGACAGGTGAGGGACAGGTAAGACAGGTGAGGGACAGGTGAGGTTGGAGCTCGCACCTGCTGGGGACCTGTGCGGGCTGCTGACACCTGGGGTGAGTCACAGGTGAGACAGGTGGGACAGGTGAGGCAGGTGAGGGACAGGTGAGACAGGTGAGAGACAGGGGAGAGACAGGTGGGACAGGTGAGACAGGTGAGACAGGTGGGACAGGTGAGGGACAGGTGAGACAGGTGAGGGACAGGTGAGGGACAGGTGAGAGGTGGGACAGGTGGGACAGGTGAGGGACAGGTGAGGGACAGGTGAGGCAGGTGAGGGACAGGTGAGATAGGTGAGACAGGTGAGGGACAGGTGGAACAGGTGAGGGACAGGTGAGGGACAGGTGAGACAGGTGGGACAGGTGAGGGACAGGTGAGTGTTGGAGCTCACACCTGCCCGGGACCTGTGCTGCAGATGAATCCCTGCCCCTCTCAGGATCCCCCAGGTGCGTTACCTGTGCCCAGGTGACCCCAGGTGTATCCCTCATCCCCAGGTGTGACCCCAAGTGTGTTACCTGTCCCCAGGTGTGTCCCCAGGTGTGACCCCAGCTGTGTCCCCCGTCCCCCAGTGCATCTCTCAGAGCCACAGGTGAACCCTCACAGGTGCCCCCAGGTGACCCCAGGTGTCTTACCTGTCCCCAGGTGTGACCCCAGGTGTGACCCCAGCTGTGTTACCTGTCCCCACCTGTGACCCAGGTGTGCTCCCTGTCCCCACCTGTGACCCAGCCGTGCTCCCTGTCCCTGGGTGTGCTCCCCGTCCCCAGGTGTGTCCCTCATCCCCACCTGTGACCCAGGTGTGCTTCCTGTCCCCAGGTGTGTCCCCAGGTGTGTCCCCAATCCCCAGCTGCGTTACCTGTCCCCACCTGTGACCCAGGTGTGCTCCCCGTCCCCAGGTGTGTCCCCACCTGTAACCCAGGTGTGCTCCCCGTCCCCAGGTGTGTCCCCACCTGTAACCCAGGTGTGCTCCCCGTCCCCAGGTGTGTCCCCACCTGTAACCC
This sequence comes from Fringilla coelebs, assembly GCF_963513975.1. Lineage (NCBI taxonomy): Eukaryota > Metazoa > Chordata > Aves > Passeriformes > Fringillidae > Fringilla > Fringilla coelebs. The sequence goes on from NC_140062.1 coordinate 732,111, forward strand.
AGGTGTGCTCCCCGTCCCCAGGTGTGTCCCCAGGTGTGTCCCCAATCCCCAGCTGTGTTCCCTCATCCCCACCTGTGACTCAGGTGTGCTCCCTGTCCCCAGGTGTGTCCCCACCTGTGACCCAGGTGTGCTCCCTGTCCCCAGGTGTGACCCCAGGTGTGACCCCAGGTGTGTCCCCAATCCCCAGCTGTGTTACCTGTCCCCACCTGTAACCCAGGTGTGCTCCCCGTCCCCAGGTGTGTCCCTACCTGTGACCCAGGTGTGTCCCCAATCCCCAGGTGTGACCCAGGTGTGATCCCTGTCCCCAGGTGTGTCCCTCATCCCCACCTGTGACTCAGGTGTGCTCCCCGTCCCCAGGTGTGTCCCCACCTGTAACCCAGGTGTGCTCCCCGTCCCCAGGTGTGTCCCCACCTGTGACCCAGGTGTGTCCCCAATCCCCAGGTGTGACCCAGGTGTGATCCCTGTCCCCAGGTGTGTCCCTCATCCCCACCTGTGACTCAGGTGTGCTCCCCGTCCCCAGGTGTGTCCCCACCTGTGACCCAGGTGTGCTCCCCGTCCCCAGGTGTGTTCCCACCTGTAACCCAGGTGTGCTCCCCGTCCCCACCTGTGACCCAGGTGTGCTCCCCGTCCCCAGGTGTGTCCCCAGGTGTGTCCCCACCTGTGACCCAGGTGTGCTCCCTGTCCCCAGGTGTGTCCCCAGCTGTGACCCAGGTGTGTCCCCACCTGTGACCCAGGTGCACTCCCCGTCCCCAGGTGTGTCCCCAGGTGTGTCCCCACCTGTGACCCAGGTGTGCTCCCCATCCCCAGGTGGGCCTGCCGGAGCCGCAGGTGAAGCGCTGCGCCGCCCAGGTGTGCTCGGCCCTCTCTTACCTGCACGGCCACGCCCTGGTGCACGCCGACCTGAAGCTGGACAACGTCCTGGCCTTCGACCCCGAGTGTCACCTGGTCAAGGTGGCCGACTTCGGCCTGACGCGCGTCCTGGGCTGGCAGGTGCGCCCCGCCCGCGGCCCCGCCCCTTACGCCGCGCCCGAGCTGCTGCCCCGCCCTCACCTGAGCTCAGGTGAGGCGCGGCGGCCTCACCTGCAGCCCGCCGTGGACACCTGGGCGCTGGGCGTGCTGCTCTTCGCGCTGCTCACCGGGAGCTTCCCCTGGGCCTCACCTGCGCGCTCCGACCCCGCCTTCCGCCGCTTCCGGGCGTGGCACGGCCGCACCTGCCCGGGTGAGGCGCTGCCGAGGCCGCCGCGCACCTGGCGGGGGATTGGGGGGGCGGGGCTGGAGATGTTGAGGGGGTTGCTCCACCCCCAGCCCGGCAGGAGGTGCCCACCTGGGGAGGTGCTCAGGTACCTGGGCGGGGCGTGGGTGGGGCAGGGGGGACAGGTGGGATCTGCAGGTGAGGAGGGACAGGTGAGCCCAACAGGTGAGGGGGGACAGGTGAGCCCTGCAGGTGAGAGCAGCCAGGTGAGCTCTGCAGGTGAGGGGGGACAGGTGAGCTCTGCAGGTGAGGGGGAACAGGTGAGCCCAACAGGTGAGGAGGGACAGGTGAGCTCTGCAGGTGAGAGCAGCCAGGTGAGCTCTGCAGGTGGGAGCAGCCAGGTGAGCTCTGCAGGTGAGGAGGGACAGGTGAGCTCTGCAGGTGAGGAGGGACAGGTGAGCTCTGCAGGTGAGGAGGGACAGGTGACCCCAACAGGTGAGGGGGAACAGGTGAGCTCTGCAGGTGAGGAGGGACAGGTGAGCTCTGCAGGTGAGGAGGGACAGGTGAGCTCTGCAGGTGAGGAGGGACAGGTGACCCCAACAGGTGAGGGGGAACAGGTGAGCTCTGCAGGTGAGGAGGGACAGGTGAGCTCTGCAGGTGAGGAGGGACAGGTGATCTCTGCAGGTGGGAGCAGCCAGGTGAGCTCTGCAGGTGGGAGTGGCCAGGTGAGCCCAACAGGTGAGAGTGGCCAGGTGAGCTCTGGAGGTGAGGAGGGACAGGTGAGCTCTGCTAGTGGGAGCAGCCAGGTGAGCTCTGCAGGTGAGGGGGGACAGGTGAGCCCAACAGGTGAGAGTGGCCAGGTGAGCTCTGGAGGTGAGGAGGAGCAGGTGAGCTCTGCAGGTGAGGAGGGACAGGTGAGCTCTGCAGGTGAGGAGGGACAGGTGAGCTCTGCAGGTGAGAGCAGCCAGGTGAGCCCAACAGGTGAGAGCAGCCAGGTGAGCTCTGCAGGTGAGGGGGAACAGGTGAGCTCTGCAGGTGAGAGTGGCCAGGTGAGCCCCACAGGTGACTCCAGGTCCCCCAGTAGTGCAGTGGGGACACCTGGAAAGGTGAGAGGAACATCTGGATGTGGGATAGAGACACCTGGACAGGTGAGAGGAACACCTGGACAGGTGAGGGGAACACCTGGAGATGGGATAGAGACACCTGGACAGGTGAGAGGAACACCTGGACAGGTGAGAAGAACACCCGGACAGGTGAGGGGAACACCTGGAGATGGGATAGAGACACCTGGACAGGTGAGAGGAACATTTGGAGATGGGCTGGGAACACCTGGAGTGAGGTGGAAACACCTGGAGATGGGATAGAGACACCTGGGATGGACAGGGACACACCTGGACAGGTGATGGACACACCTGGGATGGACAGGGACACACCTGGACAGGTGATGGACACACCTGGGATGGGCAGGGACACACCTGGACAGGTGATGGACACACCTGGGAGGGACAGGGAACACCTGGACAGGTGATGGACACACCTGGGAGGGGCAAGGAACACCTGGACAGGTGATGGACACACCTGGGATGGACAGGGACACACCTGGACAGGTGATGGACACACCTGGGAGGGGCAGGGAACACCTGGAGTTGTCGGTGCTCACCTGGGGATCCCCGTGCTCACCTGGGGATCCCCGTGCTCACCTGGGCTCACCTGTGCTCGCCTGAGCTCACCTGGGGGTTACCTGTGCTCACTTGGGGATGTCTGTACTCACCTGGGCTCACCTGTGCACACCTGGGGATCCCTGTGCTCACCTGTGCCCACCTGTGCTCACCTGTGCTCACCTGTGCTCACCTGGCATTACCTGTGCCCACCTGTGCCCACCTGTGCTCACCTGTGCCCACCTGTGCTCACCTGTGCTCACCTGTGCCCACCTGTGCTCACCTGTGCCCATTTGAGCTCACCTGTGCCCACCTGTGCTCACCTGGCATTACCTGTGCTCACCTGTGCCCACCTGTGCTCACCTGGCATTACCTGTGCCCACCTGAGCTCACCTTTGCTCACCTGAGCTCACCTGGCATTACCTGAGCTCACCTGTGCTCACCTGTGCCCACCTGTGCCCACCTGTGCTCACCTGTGCTCACCTGTGCCCACCTGTGCTCACCTGTGCCCACCTGGGCTCACCTGTGCTCACCTGTGCCCACCTGTGCCCACCTGAGCTCACCTTTGCTCACCTGAGCTCACCTGGCATTACCTGTGCTCACCTGTGCTCACCTGTGCCCACCTGTGCTCACCTGTGCCCACCTGTGCCCACCTGTGCTCACCTGAGCTCACCTGTGCTCACCTGTGCCCACCTGTGCCCACCTGTGCCCACCTGAGCTCACCTGGCATTACCTGAGCTCACCTGTGCCCACCCGTGCCCAACTGTGCCCACCTGTGCCCACCTGTGCTCACCTGGCATTACCTGTGCTCACCTGTGCCCATCTGTGCCCACCTGTGCCCACCTGGGGATCCCAAATTCAATAAAATTCCCGAATTTTTTGGAATTTTTTTGCCTCTTTGTTTTTTCCCCTCCCCCTTTTTTACCTGTTCGGGTCTGGGGGGTGGGGGAGGGGCGGGAAAATGGGGGGAAAATGGGAAAAAATGGGAAAAATGGGGAAAATGGGGAAAAATGGGGAAAATTGAATTTTTGGGAAAATGGGGGAAAATTGGGAAAAATGAGGGAAAATGGGGAAAATTGAATTTATGGGGGAAAATGGGAAAAATGGGGGGAAAATGGGGAAAATGGGAAAAATTGGGAAAAATTGAAGTTTGGGAAAAATGGGAGGAAAGGGAAAAATTGAATTTTTTGGGGGAAATGGGGGGGGAATGGGGAAAGTGAAAAATTGGGAAAAATTGAATTTTTGGGAAAATGGGGAAAATGAGGGGAAAAAGGAAAAATGGGGGGAAATGGGGAAAATGAGGGAAAATGGGAAAAATTGAATTTATGGGAAAATGGGGAAAATGGGGAAAATGGGGAAAATGAGGGAAAATGAGGGAAAATGAGGGAAAATAGGAAAAATTGAATTTTTGGGAAAAAATGGGGGGAAAATGGGGAAAATTGAATATTTGGGAAAATGGGAAAAATTGAATTTTTGGGAAAATGGGGGGAAAATGGGAAAATGAGGGGAAAAGGGGAAAATGGGGAAAATGGGGAAAATGGGGAAAATTGGGGAAAAATTGAATTTTTGGGAAAATGGGGAAAAATGGGGAAAATTGGGAAAATTGAATTTTTGGGAAAATGGGGAAAAATGGGGGAAAATTGGGAAAATGGGAAAAATTGGGAAAAATTGAAGTTTGGGAAAAATGGGAGGAAAGGGAAAAATTGAATTTTTGGGGGGAAATGGGGGGGGAATGGGGAAAATGAAAAATTGGGAAAAATTGAATTTTTGGGAAAATGGGGAAAATGAGGGGAAAATGGGAAAAATGGGGAAAATGGGGAAAATGGAGAAAATGGGGAAAATCGGGGAAAAATTGAATTTTTGGGAAAATGGGGGGAAATGGGGGAAAAAAGGGAAAATGGAGGAAATGGGAAAAATGGGGAAAGTGAGGGAAAATGGGAAAAATGGAATTTTTGGGAAAATGGGAAAAAATGGGGGAAAAGGGAAAATTGGGGGGAAATGGGAAAAATTGAAATTTTGGGAAAATGGAAAAATGGGGGGAAATGGGGGAAAATGGGAAAAAATGGAAAATTGGAATTTTGGGGAAAAATGGGGGGAAATGGGAAAAATGGGGGGGAATGGGGAAAATTGGGAAAAATTGAATTTTGGGGAAAATGGGAAAAAATGGGGGGAAAAGGGAAAATGGGGGGAAATTGGGAAAAAATGGGGGAAAATGGGAAAAATTGAAATTTTGGGAAAATGTGGGAAAATGTGGGGAAAAGGGAAAATGGGGAAAATGGGAAAAATGAGAGAAAATGGGAAAAATTGAATTTTTGGGAAAATGGGAAAAATTGGGGGGAAATGGGAAAAAAGGGAAAATTGGAATTTTTGGGAAAAATGGGGGGGGAATGGGGGAAATTGAGAAAAAAAAAAGGAAAAATGGGGAAAATTTGGAAAAAATGGGAAAAATGTTGAAAATGGGAAAAAAATGGGGGGGAAAATTGGAAAAATTGGGGGAAAAAGTGGGAAAATTGGAGCAAAAGGTGGAGGAAATGGGAAAAATTGGGGTAAAAATGGGAAAAATTGGGAATTTTGGGGGGAAATTGGGGGATTTGAGAAGGATTTTAAAAGGAATTTTCAAGGAATGAAAATGGGATTTTGAAGGGATTTTTGGGGAATTTTAGAGGGATTTTTGAAGGGTCTGGAGGATGAAAATCCCAAATTTTTCCCTCGGGATCGACCCCCCCAAATTTGCTCATTCCCGGTTTTTTCTCATGCCTGAATTCCAGAGGGGATTTCCCATAAAACCCCAGAAAATTCTGTGGGGAAAATAAAAAAATCCCAAAACTTCCAGAGTCTTCTTTTGTCCAATCCTAAAAGGGTTTTAAGGGAAAACCCCCGAAATCCCCAAATCCCAAATCCCCAAACCCCAAATCCCAAACCCCAAACCCCAAATCCCAAATCCCAAACCCCAAACCCCAAACCCCAAACCCCAAATCCCAAACCCCAAATCCCCCAAATCCCAAATCCCAAACCCCAAATCCCAAACCCCAAACCCCAAATCCCAAATCCCAAACCCCAAACCCCAAATCCCAAACCCCAAATCCCAAATCCCAAATCCCCAAACCCCAAACCCCAAATCCCAAACCCCAAACCCCAAACCCCAAAGCCCCAAACCCCAAATCCCCCAAATCCCCCAAATCCCCCAAATCCCAAACCCCAAATCCCAAACCCCAAATCCCCCAAACCCCCAAATCCCAAACTCCAAACCCCCCAAATCCCAAACCCCAAACCCCAAACCCCAAATCCCCCAAATCCCCCAAATCCCCCAAATCCCAAACCCCAAATCCCAAACCCCAAATCCCCCAAACCCCCAAATCCCAAACTCCAAACCCCCCAAATCCCAAACCCCAAACCCCAAACCCCAAATCCCCCAAATCCCAAACCCCAAATCCCCCAAATCCCAAACCCCAACCCCCCAAACCCCAAATCCCCCAAACCCCAAACCCCAAATCCCCAAATCCCAAACCCCAAATCCCAAACCCCAGACCCCAAACCCCAAATCCCGCCCCGTTCCCGCCCCATTCCCGGTCCCGCCCTTTGGCTCCGGGGCCGAAGTTCCGCGGGAGCGGCCGCAGGTGGGGCCGCGATCCCGGCCGGGAATTCTGGAATGTTCCGGGACCCCGGGGGGGTTTGGGGTCACGGGAGGGATTTGGGATCACGGGAAATTTTGGGATCACGGTGGGATTTGGGATCACGGTGGGATTTGGGATCCTGGGGGGATTTGGGGTCACGGGGGGGATTTGGGGTCACGGGGGGATTTGGGATCACGGGGGGATTTGGGATCACGGGGGGGGTTTAGGATCGGGGGGGGATTTGGGGTCACGGGGGGATTTGGGATCCTGGGGGGGATTTGGGATCAAGGGGGGGGGTTGGGATCCCGGGGGGGATTTGGGATCCTGGGGGGGATTTGGGATCACGGGGGGGGATTTGGGATCCTGGGGGGATTTGGGATCACGGGGGGATTTGGGGTCATGGCGGGATTTGGGATCACGGGGGAGATTTGGGGTCACGGGGGGATTTGGGATCCCGGGGGGATTTGGGATCACGGGGGGGATTTGGGATCACGGGGGGGATTTAGGATCATGGCGGGATTTGGGATCATGGCAGGATTTGGGATCACAGGGTGGGATTTGGGATCATGGCGGGATTTGGGATCACGGGGTGGGATTTGGGATCCCAGATGGATTTGGGATCCCAGAGGGGTTTTGGGATCCCAGAGGGGTTTTGGGATCGTTTCCTTTTCCCCTTTTTCCCTCCCCCACCCCATTCCCGCTTTCCCCAACCCCAATTCCAGACCCTGACCCTGGAATTTCAACTTCCCTGCAGGGTCGGGATTGGGATTGGGATTGGGATTGGGATTGGGATTGGGATTGGGATTGGGATCGGGATTGGGATTGGGATCGAGATAGCGATTGGGATCGGGATTGGGATTGGGATTGGGATTGGGATCAGGATTGGGATTGGGATCGAGATTGGGATTGGAATTGGGATCAGGATCAGGATCAGGATTGGGATTGGGATTGGAACCGGGAGTGGGATTGGGATTGGGGTTGGGATCTGGATAGGGATTGGGATCGGGATTGGGATTGGGATTTGGATTGGGATTGGGATTGGATTGGGATTGGGATTGGATCGGGATTGGGATCAGGATTGGCATTGGGATCAGGATCAGGACTGGGATTGGGATTGGGATCAGGATTGTGATTGGGATTGGGATTGGGATTGGATCGGGATTGGGATCGGGATTGGGATCAGGATTGGATTGGGATCGGGATCAGGACTGGGATTGGGATCGGGATCAGGACTGGGATTGTGATCGGGATCAGGATTGTGATTGGATTGGCATTGGGATTGAGATCAGGATCAGAATCGGGATTGGGATCAGGATCAGGACTGGGATTGGGATTGGGATCAGGACTGGGATTGGATTGGGATCAGGACTGGGATTGGGATCAGGATTGTGATTGGGATCGAGATCGGGATTAGGATCAAGATTAAGATCAGGATTGGATCGGAATCAGGATCTGGATTAGGATCAGGATTAGGGTTGGGATTGGATCAGGATGAGGACCGGGATTGGGATCGGGATCAGGGTTGGATCAGGATCGGGATTGGGATTGGGATTGAATTCGGGATCGGGATTGGGATTGGGATTGGGATCAGGATTGGATCAGGATCGGGATTGGGATTGGGATCGGGATCAGGATCAGGACTGGGATCGGGATCAGGACTGGGATCGGGATCAGGATCGGGATTGGATTGGGATTGGATCGGGATTGGGATTGGGATTGGGATCGGGATCAGGATCAGGATCAGGATCGGGATTGGGATTGGGATTGGATCGGGATTGGGATTGGGATTGGGATTGGGATTGGGATTGGGATTGGATCGGGATTGGGATTTGGATTGGGATCGGGATTGGGTTCAACATCAGGATCAGGATTAGGATCAAGATTGGATTGGGATTGGGATTGGGATTGGGATTGGGATCGGGATCGGGATTGGGATTGGGATTGGGATTGGGATTGGGATTGGGATTGGGATTGGGATCGGGATCGGGATTGGGATCGGGATTGGGATTGGATTGGATTGGATTGGATTGGATTGGGATTGGGATCGGGATCGGGATCAGGACTGGGATTGGGATCAGGATCGGGATTGGATTAGGATCGGGATTAGGATCGGGATTGGATTGGGATCGGGATCAGGATCGGGATCAGGACTGGGATCGGTATCAGGACTGGGATTGGGATCAGGATCGGGATCAGGACTGGGATCGGGATCAGGACCAGGACCTGGACCAGGACCAGGACCAGGACCAGGACCAGGACCAGGACCAGGACCAGGACCAGGACCAGGACCAGGACCAGGACCAGGAATGGGATCCGGAATCCCGACCCCGCTGCTGCTCCTGGCGCTCTCCGTGCTCCATCCCATAATAGGTGAGGCTGTGGGATCGGGAACTTCGGGATCCCAATCCCTGCGGAGCCGGGATCCTGTCCTGGGAATGGGGAACCCCAAAAACCCCGGGAATGGGAAAACCCAAAAATGCCAGGAACAAAAAACCCCAAAAACCTCCGGGAATGGGAAACCCCAAAACCCCCCAAAAATCCCGAAAACCCCAAAAATCCCTGGAATGGGAAACCCCAGAAATGCCAGGAACGAAAAAACCCCCAAAACCCCGGGAATGGGAAACCCCAAAAACCCCAAAAATCCCAGAAACCCCAAAAATCCTGGGAATGGAAATCCCAAAAATTTTGGAATATTGACCCCAATCAATCGGGGATTGCTGACTCAGGTCCCGGGGGGGATTTGGGATCCCGGGGGGAATTCGGGATCCCGGGGTGGATTTGGGATCCCAGGGTGGATTTGGGATCCTGGAAAGTTTTGGGATCCTGGGGTGGATTTGGGATCCCGGGATGGATTTGGGATCCCGGGATGGATTTGGGATCCTGGGGCAGATTTGGGATCCTGGGATGGATTTGGGATCCCGGGCTGGATTTGGGATCCCAGGATGGATTTGGGATCCCAGAGGAGTTTTGGGATCCCGGGGTGGATTTGGGATCCTGGGTGGATTTGGGATCCTGGGTGGATTTGGGATCCTGGGGGAGTTTCGGGATTTCGGGATGGATTTGGGATCCCGGGCTGGATTTGGGATTCCGGGCTGGATTTGGGATCCCTGGCTGGATTTGGGATCCCGGGATGGATTTGGGATCCCAGGATGGATTTGGGATCCCAGAGGAGTTTTGGGATCCCGGGGTGGATTTGGGATCCTGGAAAGTTTTGTGATCCCGGGGGAATTTGGGATCCCTGAGGAGTTTTGGGATCCTGGGGGAGTTTCAGGATCCCAGGGGCGGGATTTGGGATCCTGGGAGGGTTTGGGATTCTGGGGTGGATTTGGGATCCCTGAGGAGTTTTGGGATCTCGGGGGCTTTGGGGATCCCGGAGGGTTTTGGGATCCCGGGGGAGTTTGGGATCCCAGAGGAGTTTTGGGATCCCAGCGCGATTTGGGATCCCAGGATGGATTTGGGGTCCCGGGGAGGTTTTGGGATCCTGGAGGAGTTTCGGGATCCCCGGGGCAGTTTTGGGATCCCGGGGTGGATTTGGGATCCCGGGCTGGATTTGGGATCCCGGGGTGGATTTGGGATCCCGGGATGGATTCGCGATCCTGGGGCGGATTTGGGATCCTGGGATGGATTTGGGATCCCGGGCTGGATTTGGGATCCCGGGGTGGATTTGGGATCCCGGGCTGGATTTGGGATCCCGGGGTGGATTTGGGATCCCGGGCTGGATTCGCGATCCCGGCGTGGATTTGGGATCCCGGGGTGGATTTGGGATCCCGGGCTGGATTTGGGATCCCGGGGTGGATTCGGGATCCCGGGATGGATTCGCGATCCCGGGCTGGATTTGGGATCCCGGGATGGATTCGTGATCCTGGGCTGGATTTGGGATCTCCCCTCTCCCCTCTCCCTTCTGGAATGTTCCCTCGGCGCCCCCAGCGCAGCTCCGGGAGCCGCTGCTGCTGCTGGAGCGGCCGGAGCGGGCCGGGATCCGCCTGCGCTGCGTCCCGGAGCCGCCGCCGCCCGAGCTCCGCCTGCTCTGGAGCCCCGCCGGGCCCCGCAACCGCTCGGGAATCCCGGGAATCCCCGAAATCACCGGGAATCCCGGGAATCCCGGGAATTCCGCGCTCACCGAGACCTCGCTGCTGCTCCGCCCCGGCTCCGGTAACGGCGCCGCCTGCCGGGCCCTGAGCGGGGCCGCGTCCGCCGAGTCCGCCGTGATCATCGCGGGTGAGCGCCGGGAATTCCTCCGGGAAAACCGGGAATTCCGCCGGGAGAGCCGGGAATTCCACCGGGAGAACCGGGAATTCCTCCGGGAAAACCGGGAATTCCTCCGGGAGAGCCGGGAATTCCTCCGGGAGAACCGGGAATTCCTCCGGGAGAGCCGGGAATTCCTCCGGAAAACCGGGAATTCCTCTGGGAACGGGAAAACTCCGCGGGGGTCGGGGTTTGGGGGATGGGCTGGGATTTTCTGGGGGTTTCCGGGATTTTCCAGCGATTTCGGGGATTTTTCCGATGGTTTCCCGCATTTTTTGGGGATTTTTCCAGGGATTTCTGGGATTTTTTCCGGGGATTTCAGGGATTTTTCCGGCGGTTTCAGGGATTTTCCAGAGATTTCGGGGATTTTTCCAGGGATTTCAGGGATTTTTCCAGGAGTTTCTGGGATTTTTCCGGGAATTTTCTGGAATTTTTTCCGGCGGTTTCGGGGATTTTTCCGGGGAATTTTCCCGGGGATTTCAGGGATTTTTCCAGGAGTTTCTGGGATTTTTCCGGCGGTTTCGGGGTTTTTTCCGGGGATTTCAGGGATTTTTCCGGGGCTTTTTCCGGGGATTTCGGGGATTTTTCCGGGAATTTTTCCGGGAATTTTCTGGGATTTTTCCCGTCGCTTTCAGGAATTTTCTAGAGATTTCGGGGATTTTTCCAGGGATTTCTGGGATTTTTTCCAGGGACTTCGCGGATTTTTCTGGGGGTTTCGAGGTTTTTTTCGGGGATTTCTGGGATTTTTCCGGGAATTTTCTGGGATTTTTCCGGCGGTTTTGGGGATTTTCCAGAGATTTCGGGGATTTTTCCGGGAATTTTCCCGGGAATTTTCTGGGATTTTTCCCAGCGGTTTCAGGAATTTTCTAGAGATTTCGGGGATTTTTCCAGGGATTTCTGGGATTTTTTCCGGGGGTTTCCCGGGATTTTCCGGTGATTTCTGGGATTTTCTGGCAATTTTGGGGATTTTTTCCGGCGGTTTCAGGGATTTTCCAGAGATTTCGGGGATTTTTCCAGGGATTTCTGGGATTTTCCGACGGTTTCCCCGATTTTCCGGGGATTTTTCCAGGGATTTCAGGGATTTTTCCAGGGATTTCAGGGATTTTTCTGGGGTTTTCCCGGGATTTTCCGGAGGTTTCGGGGATTTTCCCGGCGGTTTCAGGAATTTTCCAGAGATTTTTGGGATTTTTCCAGGGATTTTTCTGGGAATTTCTGGGATTTTTCTGGGGATTTCGGGGATTTTTCCGGCGGTTTCGGGGATTTTTCCGGGGATTTTTCCGGGAATTTCGGAGATTTTTCCGGGGTTTTCCCGGGATTTTCCGGGGGTTTTGGGGTTTTTTCCGGGGATTTTTCCAGGGATTTTTCCAGGGATTTTTCCAGGGATTTTTCGTGGATTTCGGGGATTTTTCCAGGGGTTTCTGGAATTTTTCCCGGGGATTTTTCTGGCGGTTTCGGGGATTTTCCGGGGATATCCGGAATTTTCCAGGGATTTTGAGGACTTTTCCGGCGGTTTCTGGAATTTTCTGGGCGTTTTTTGGGATTTTTTGGGGGCGTTTCTGGAGGTTTCTTAGGTTTCCCCCCCCCCCCACCCCCGGCATTTTCCGGGATTTTCCGAGGTTTTCTGGGAATTTTCTGGAGTTTTCCAGCTTTTCCCGTCATTTTCTGGCATTTTCCAGGATTTCCCGGGGTTTTTTGGGGAATTTTTTGGGTTTTTCCAGCATTTTCCCGGGATTTTCCGGGATTTCCTGAGGCTTTCTTGGATCTTTCCGGGCTTTTCTGGGTTTTTATTTCATTTTTTTTTTTGTTTTTCTGGGCTTTTCTGGAATTTTCCGGGCTTTTTCTGCCTTTTGGGGGGGATTTCTTTGAAGTTTTCCAGGGGATTTGGGGATTTTCTAAATTTTCAGGGGTGAAATTCCCAGTTTGGGGCAAAATTCCCATTTTTTAGGGAATTCCCGGGTTTTTTGGGCATAATTCCCATTTTAAATGGAATTTTCGGGGTTTTTTTTGCCAGAATTCCCACTTTTAAATGGAATTTTCGGGGTTTTTTTTGCCAGAATTCCCACTTTTAAATGGAATTTTCGGGGTTTTTTTTGCCAGAATTCCCATTTTAAATGGAATTTTCGGGGTTTTTTTTGCCAGAATTCCCACTTTTAAATGGAATTTTCGGGGTTTTTTTGCAATAATTCCCATTTTTAAATGGAATTTTTGGGGTTTTTTTGCCAGGATTCCCATTTTTTTGCCAGAATTCCCAATTTTTTTGCCAGAATTCCCATTTTAAATGGAATTCCCGTGGTTTTTTTTGGCCAGAATTCCCATTTTAAATGGAATTTTCGGGGTTTTTTTGGCCAGAATTCCCATTTTTAAATGGAATTTTCAGGGTTTTTTTTGCAATAATTCCCTTTTTTTTTCCAGAATTCCCAATTTTTTTGCCAGAATTCCCATTTTAAATGGAATTCCCGGGTTTTTTTGGGCCAGAATTCCCATTTTAATGGAATTCCCGTGGGGTTTTTTTGCAATAATTCCCATTTTAAATGGGATTTTTGGTTTTTTTTTTTCCAGAATTCCCATTTTTTAATGGAATTTTCAGGGGTTTTTTTGCAATAATTCCCCTTTTTTTTGCCAGAATTCCCATTTTAAATGGAATTCCCGTGGGGTTTTTTGCAATAATTCCCATTTTTAAATGGAATTTTCGGGGTTTTTTTGCAATAATTCCCTTTTTTTTTTGCCAGAATTCCCATTTTTAAATGGAATTTTCGTGGTTTTTTTGCAATAATTCCCTTTTTTTTTGCCAGAATTCCCTTTTTTTTTGGCCAGAATTCCCATTTTTAATGCAATTCCCGTGGGGTTTTTTGCAATAATTCCCATTTTTAAATGGAATTTTCAGGGTTTTTTTTTGCATTAATTCCAATTTTTTGGCCAGAATTCCCATTTTTAATGGAATTTTCGGGGTTTTTTGCCAGAATTCCCATTTTTTTGCAATAATTCCCATTTTTAATGGAATTCCCGTGGGTTTTTTTGCAATAATTCCCATTTTAAAATGGAATTTTCGGGGTTTTTTTGCAATAATTCCCAATTTTTTGGGGCAGAATTCCCATTTTTAAATGGAATTCCCGTGGGTTTTTTGCCAGAATTCCCAATTTTTTTGCCAGAATTCCCATTTTTTAGGGAATTCCCGGGGTTTTTTTTGCAATAATTCCCATTTTTAAATGGAATTTTCGGGGTTTTTTTGCAATAATTCCCATTTTTTTGCAATAATTCCCATTTTTGTGCAATAATTCCCATTTTTTGACCCGAATTCCCATTTTTTCCCCCATTCCCGGGTTCTTTTCCAGACGTTTTCTTCCCCTCCCCCTCCCCCTGGCTCCCGGCCTTCGTCCTCCTCCTCCTCCTCGCCCTCGGCCTCGGCCTGGCCGCCACCCAACGCCTGCGCCGTGAGCCCCAAAAACCCCAAAATCACCCAAAATCCCAAAACCGCCCCAAAATCACCCCAAAATACCCAAAATCCCACAAAAATCCCCCCAAAAATCACAAAAAAATTCCCCCAAAATTCTCCAAAATTTCACCAAAAATCCCCCCAAAAATCACCCAAAATCACCAAAAATTCCCTTAAAATTCCCCCCAAAATCCCCAAAACTCCCCGAAATTACCCAAAAATCCCCAAAATTCCAGTAAAATCCACAAAAATCCGCCCAAAAATCACAGAAAATTCCTCCCAAAATCCCCCCAAATTACCCAAAATTTCCCAAAAATCCCCCCAAATCCCCATTAATTGCCCATTAATTACCCATTAATTACCCATTAATTGCCCATTAATTGCCCATCAATAGCCCATTATTGCCCATTAATTACCCATTAATTTCCCATTAATTGCCCATTAATAGCCCATTATTGCCCATTAATTCCTCATTAATTACCCATTAATTACCCATTAATTACCCATTCATCCCCATTAATTGCCCATTAATTACCTTTTTATTCCCCATTAATTGCCCATTAATTGCCCATTAATTCCTCATTAATTACCCATTCATCCCCATTAATTGTCCTTTAATTACCCATTCATTCCCCATTAATTACCCATTAATTATCCATTAATTCCTCATTAATTAGCCATTTATGACAGATGAATTCCCCATTAATTGCCCATTAATTCCCCATTCATTCCCCATTAATTGCCCATTAATTGCCCATTAATTCCTCATTAATTCCCCATTAATTACCCATTCATCCCCATTAATTGTCCATTAATTACCCATTCATCCCCATTAATTGTCCATTAATTCCCCATTCATTCCCCATTAATTGCCCATTAATTGCCCATTAATTCCTCATTAATTCCCCATTAATTACCCATTCATCCCCATTAATTGTCCATTAATTACCCATTCATCCCCATTAATTGTCCATTAATTACCCATTCATTCCCCATTAATTGCCCATTAATTCATCATTAATTAGCCATTAATTCCCCATTAATTGCCCATTAATTCCCCATTCATTCCCCATTAATTACCCATTAATTACCCATTAATTCCTCATTAATTAGCCATTAATGACAGATGAATTCCCCATTAATTGCCCATTAATTACCAATTCATTCCCCATTAATTGCCCATTAATTACCCATTCATTCTCCATTAATTGCCCATTAATTGCCCATTAATTACCAGTTCATTCCCCATTCATTCCCCATTAATTACCCATTCATTCTCCATTAATTCCCCATTAATTCCTCATTAATTTCCCATTAATTGGCAATTAACTCCCCATTCATTCCCCATTCATTCCCCATTAATTGCCCATTAATTACCCATTGATTCCTCTTTCATTCCCCATTAATTGCCCATTAATTAGCCATTTATTCCTGATTAATTCTCCATTCATTCCCCATTAATTAGCCATTAATTACCCATTAATTACGGATTAATTTCCCATTAATTTCTCATTCATTCCCCATTATTCCCCATTAATTCCCCATTAATTGCCCATTAATTACCAATTCATTCCTCATTAATTACCTATTAATTACCCATTAATTCCTCATTAATTAGCCATTAATGACAGATGAATTCCCCATTAATTGCCCATTGATTACCTATTCATTCCCCATTAATTACCCATTCATTCCCCATTAATTGCCCATTAATTGCCCATTAATTACCAATGAATTTCCCATTCATTTCCCATTCATTTCCCATTAATTACCGATTAATTCCCCATTAACTCCTCCTTAATTTCCCATTAATTGCCCAATAATTACCCATTCATTCCCCATTTATTCCCCATTCATTTTCCATTAATTACCCATTCATTCCTCTTTCATTCCCCATTAATTGCCCATTAATTAGCCATTAATTCCCGATTAATTCTCCATTCATTGCCCATTAATTGCCCATTAATTAGCCATTAATTGCCCATTAATTAGCCATTAATTAGCTGCTAATTAATTTGTTTCCCAGGGGATCGCCGGCTCCTGGCTCGGGAGCGTGAGTGCCTTGATTAATTCATTAATTATTAATGATTGAAAAAATATTTCAATATTTAAATTGGTTTGGATTGATTAATTATTTAAATTTCCAAATAAATATTTCAATAATTAAATTGATTTGGATTAATTAATTATTTAAATTCCTGAATAACAATGAAATGAATGAAAGGGAATGAGTGGAAATTGAAAAATAGAATGGAATAAAATGAAATAAAATGAAATAAAATGAAATAAAATAAAATAAAATAAAATAAAATAAAATAAAATAAAACAAAACAAAATGAAATGAAATGAAATGAAATGAAATAAAATAAAATAAAATAAAATAAAATAAAATAAAATAGAAAAAAATTAAATTAAATTAAATTAAATTAAATTAAATTAAATTAAATTAAATTAAGTGGAATGAAATAGAATAATATTGAATAAAATAAAATAAGATAATATAAAATAATAAAATGAAATAAAATAAAATTATTTTATTTTATTTTATTTTATTTTATTTTATTTTATTTTATTTTATTTTATTTTATTTTATTTTATTTTATTTTATTTTATTTTATTTTATTATTAAAATTAAATTAAATTTAAAATGACATAAATTCAAATCCCGTTGATTCCAATTTCCTGTCCCGTCCCAGGGCGCGCCCAGCAGGAAATCAGCGCCGGTGAGCTCGGAACTGACCCGGTTCCTAAATCCCCAAATCCCAAATCCCCAAATCCTCAAATCCCAAATCCCAAATCCCCAAATCCCAAATCCCCAAATCCCAAATCCCCAAATCCCAAAATCCTCAAATCCCCAAATCCCCAAATCCCCAAATCCCAAATCCCAAATCCCCAAATCCTCAAATCCCAAATCCCCAAATCCCCAAATCCCCAAATCCCCAAATCCCAAATCCCCAAATCCCAAAATCCTCAAATCCCCAAATCCCCAAATCCCCAAATCCCCAAATCCCCAAATCCCCGAATCCCCAAATCCCAAATCCGCAAAGCCCCAAATCCAGCTCCTAAATCCCCGAATCCCCAAATCCCCAATTCCCCAAAATCCCCAAATCCGGCTCCTGAATCCCCAAAGCCCCAAATCCCCAAAGCCCCAAATCCTCCCGAAATTCCGGCTCCTCAGTCCCCAAATCCCCAAAATCCCCAAAGCCCCAAAGCCCCAAAGCCCCAATTCCGGCTCCTAAACCCCCAAATCCCCAAAATCCCCAAATCCGGCTCCTGAATCCCCAAATCCCCAAATCCCCAAATCCCCAAATCCCCAAAGCCCCAAAATCCCAAAATCCCAAATCCTAAATCCCCAAATCCCCAAATCCCAAATCCCCAAATCCCCAAAATCCCCAAATCCCCAACTCCGGCTCCTCAATCCCCAAATCCCCAAAACCCCAAATCCCCAATTCCCCCCAGTTTCCCCCAATCCCAGCTCCTCAATCCCCAAATCCCCCCAAATTCCGGCTCCCAAATCCCCAAATCCCCAAAGCCCCAAAGCCCCAAAGCCCCAAAGCCCCAAAGCCCCAAAGCCCTAAAGCCCCAATTCCGGCTCCTAAACCCCCAAACCCCCAAATCCCCAAATCCGGTGCCTAAATCCCCAAACCCCCAAATCCCCAAATCCCCAAAGCCCCCAAATCCCAAAATCCTCAAATCCCAAATCCCCAAAGCCCCAAATCCCCAAAGCCCCAAATCCCAAAATCCTCAAATCCCCAAATCCCCAAATCCCCAAATCCCCAAAGCCCCCAAATCCCCAAATTCCCAAATCCCCAAATCCCCAAATCCCCAAATCCCCGAATCCCCAAATCCCCAAAACCCCAAAATCCCCAAATCCCCAAATCCCCAAATCCCAAATCCCCAAATCCCCAAATCCCCGAATCCCCAAATCCCCAAAACCCCAAAATCCCCAAATCCCCAAATCCCCAAATCCCCGAATCCCCAAATCCCCAAAACCCCAAAATCCCCAAATCCCCAAATCCCAAATCCCCCAAATCCCCAAAGCCCCAAATCCCCAATTTCCCCCAAATCTGGCTCCCAAATCCCCAAATCCCCAAATTTCCCCCAATTCCAGCTCCTCAATCCCAAATCCGGTTCCGCATTTTCCCAATCCCCAATTCCGGCTCCTCAATCCCAAATCCGGTTCCGCATTTTCCCTCTCTCCCGGCAGAGCGCGAGGAGCTGCGCCTGGAGCTGGGTGAGACCCCCGTTAATTAATTAATTAATTAATTAATTAATTAATTAATTAATTATCACAATCTAATTAATTCTCATCATCTAATTAATGATCGGCCTCTTATTAATTATTTATCAGCCTCTAATTAATTGCCTTTTATTACTTAAATCGCTTCTAATTAATCTTTTATTAGCCTCTAATTAGCGATTCGCCTCGGGTTGTTTCGTTATTAGCTGTTAATTAATTAGTTATTAGGTTCTAATTAGTTATCGGCATCTCATTAATGATTTAATGGCCTCCTATTATTTCTTAATCAGTTAGAAGCTAATAACAAATAATTAGATGCCAATAACTAATTAGTGAGGAGCTAATGAGTGATTCATTGCTAATTAAAAACCAATATGTCACTAATTAGGGGCTAATAATCAATTAATTAGAGGCTAATATCAAATGAGATTAGAATTATTGAAAACTGATAATTAATTAGATGCTAATAATGGATTAATTAAGCGCTAATAATTAAATAATTAGAGATTAATTTCTAATTGCATGCTAATAAGGGATTAATTAGGGCCTTATTATATAATAAGAAGAGATTAATTGGAGCCTAATTACATATTAATGAGAGATTCATTAGAGCCTAATTCCATGCTAATAATTGATTAATTACAGCCTAATTCCATGCTAATAAGAGATTAATTAGAGCCAAATTACAGGCTAATAAGAGATTAATTAGCACCTAATTATATAATAATAAGATATTAATTAGAGCCTAATTACATGCTAATAATTGATTAATTAGAGCCTAATTACATTCTAATAGGAGATTAATTAGAGCCTAATTACATGCTAATAATAGAATTAATAGAAGCCTAATTACATGCTAATAAGAGATTAATTAGAGCCTAATTATATAATAATATGAGATTAATTAGAGCCTAATTGCGTTCTAATAATAGAATTAATTGAAGCCTAATTACATGCTAATAATTAATTAGAGCCTAATTACATGCTAATAAGTGATTAATTACAGCCTAATTCCATGCTAATAATTGATTAATTAGAGCCCAAAATGTAATTAGCGCTTAGCCTCGATTTATCTCGTTATTTGCTATTAATTAATGCGTTAATTAGCGATTAATTGCCAAATTGCTGTTTCTTGCAGAGGAGGTGACGGAGAAACTCCAGAGGGGTAAAAATGGGATAGGGTTGATTAATTAATGCTGGTGTTAATTGGTCCTGTAATTAATTAATTAATTAATTAATACTTATTCTTAATATATAAATTAATAATAGTTAATTAATTCTTGTATATAATGAACTTTAAAATATTCATCCATTCTTTTTATTATCTGATCTCTAATTAAATTTTACTAAGACTAATTATTAGTAAATTATTTATTAATTTATTAATAATTTATTAATTTATTAAGAATTGTTCTTTTCTCTTCATCGATTGATCGTAATTAAATAGCCATTATTAATTATTTCCTTGTAATAATTATCTTCCTTTTTTTTCTAATAAATTAGCAGTAATAAAATATTAATCACTAATTATTAATTTCCAATCAAATCGATTTTCCACTAATAAATTAATAACGATTAAATATCCTGAATAATTAACTTCTAATAAAAATTAAGTTTCTAATAATTAATTAACAGCAATGCTGCATTCATTAATAACCCCTAATTTCTAACAAGAATAATTTCCTAATAATTAATTAATAATAATACTAATTTAGTAAAAATTTAAAAATTAATATTTAATATCAAATTATTAATTAATCATTATAAATTTTTAATTTTAAAGTATTAATTAAAATTTCTTGAATAGCAATTAATCATTATTAAGATTATTTTCCTAATATTACTACTATTAATATTATTAATTAGATCAGTGATTAATAATAATAATCAATATTAATGATAATCTTAATATTATTATTAATCAATATTAATATTATTAATTATTAAGCTTTCCCCCCTTAATTTAAAAATACTCATGAATTATTCTCCATTTCCAATTAGTTTTCATTTCCTCACTAATTAATAACGATGAATTCTTAATTACCAATTATTAATTTATATTAATTAATTAATTAATTAATTAATCTCCCAGAATTCCTCAATTTCTGATTTTTCCCTTGCAGAGAAACTGGAGATGGAGGCGAGACTGGGTGAGGCGCTAATTAACAACTCATTAGCCGGGGACTAATTAATGAAGGGTTAGACAAGGACCAATTAACGAGTGATTAGCTGGGGGCTAATTAATGAGTGATTTGACATTGACTAATTAATGACTGATTAGCTGGGGGCTAATTAACGAGTGATTAACTGGGGGCTAATTAATGAGTGATTAGCAGTGGGCTAATTAATGAGTGATTAGACATTGACTAATTAATTATTCATTAGACAGGGACTAATTAATGAGTGATTAGCTGGGGGCTAATTAATGACTGATTAGACAGGGACTAATTAATGATTGATTAGCTAGGGACCAATTAATGAGTGATTAGACATTGACTAATTAATGAGTGATTAGACATTGACTAATTAATGAGTGATTAGACATTGGCTAATTAATGACTGATTCGACATTGACTAATTAATGATTCATTAGACAGTGACTAATTAATGGCTTATTAGACATTGACTAATTAATGAGTGATTAGCTGGGGCTAATTAATGATTAATTAATTAATTCATGATCCTTTCCCGCCATTCCAGGGCGGATCCAGGCCCGGCTGGGTGAGTTGGACACACCCCCTGGCCGTATGCAAATGAGCTGCCGGGAGGGAGCGTTAATCGCCGTTAATTAGCGCTAATTAGCCCTAATTAGCGCTGCTCTCCCGCAGATTTCCGACGGGCTCAGAGCCACGCGGGTGAGTCCGGCCCCGGCCCCGGCCCCGGCCCCGCTCTTCCTCCTCCTCTTCCTTTTCTTTTTCCTTTTCCTTTTCCTTCTTCTCCTCTTCCTCCTCCTCCTCTTCCTCTTCCTCCTCTTCCTCGTCCTCTATTTTCTCTTCCTCCTCCTCTTCCTCCTCTTCCTCCTCCTCCTCATCCGCCTCTTCCTCCTCTTCTTCCTCATCGTCCTCATCCTCCTCCTCGTCATCCTCCTCTTCCTCCTCCTCTTCTCCTTCCTGTTCCTGATCCTCTTCCTCATCTTCCTCCTCTTCCTCTCATCTTCCTCCTCTTCCTCCTCCTTTTCCTTTTCCTTCTTCTCCTCTTCCTCTTCCTCCTCCTCCTCTTCCTCCTCTTCCCCTTCCCGTTTCTCTTCCTTTTCCTTTTTCCTCCTCCCCAGCTCTTCTCATTTCCCTTTTCATTTTTATTTCCATTTCCCTTTCCCTTTCCTTTTCCCATCCCCATTCCCATTCCCCATATTCCCCATTCCCCATTCCCCATTCCCCATTCCCCATTCCCATTCCCATTCCCATTCCCCATTCCCATTCCCCATTCCCATTCCCATTCCCCATATTCCCCATTCCCCATTCCCCATCCCCATTCCCATTCCCATTCCCATTCCCCATTCCCATTCCCCATTCCCATTCCCATTCCCCATTCCCATTCCCATTCCCCATTCCCATTCCCCATTCCCATTCCCATTCCCATTCCCATTCCCATTCCCATTCCCATTCCCCATTCCCCATTCCCATTCCCATTCCCCATTCCCCATTCCCATTCCCATTCCCCATTCCCCATTCCCATCCCCCATTCCCATTCCCCATTCCCATTCCCATTCCCATTCCCCATTCCCATTCCCATTCCCCATTCCCATTCCCATTCCCCATTCCCCATTCCCATTCCCATTCCCATTCCCCATTCCCCATTCCCATTCCCATTCCCATTCCCATTCCCATTCCCATTCCCATTCCCATTCCCATTCCCATTCCCATTCCCATTTCCATTCCCATTCCCCATTCCCATTCCCCATTCCCCATTCCCCATTCCCATTCCCCATTCCCATTCCCCATTCCCATTCCCATTCCCATTCCCCATTCCCCATTCCCCATTCCCATTCCCCATTCCCATTCCCATTCCCATTCCCCATTCCCATTCCCATTCCCCATTCCCATTCCCATTCCCATTCCCCATTCCCATTCCCCATTCCCATTCCCCATTCCCATTCCCCATTCCCATTCCCCATTCCCATTCCCATTCCCATTCCCCATTCCCATTCCCATTCCCCATTCCCATTCCCATTCCCATTCCCCATTCCCATTCCCCATTCCCATTCCCCATTCCCATTCCCCATTCCCATTCCCATTCCCCATTCCCATTCCCATTCCCATTCCCATTCCCATTCCCCATTCCCATTCCCATTCCCATTCCCCATTCCCATTCCCCATTCCCATTCCCATTCCCATTCCCCATTCCCATTCCCCATTCCCATTCCCCATTCCCATTCCCATTTCCATTCCCATTCCCATTCCCATTCCCCATTTCCCCTTCCCCATTTCCCTTTCCCTTCTCCTCCCAAGAGATATCAGACGATATCACCCTATGATATCAATTGATATCAAACAATATCAAATTATATCACGTGATATCAAACAATATCAAATGATATTGATTGATATCAAACAATATCAAATGATATCACGTGATATCAAACAATCTCAAATGATATCAAACCCTATCCCACGATATCAAATGTTATCAAACCCTATCAAACACTGTCACACACTATCAAACCCTATCAAGCCCTATCAAACCAAATCAAACTCTATCAAACCCTATCAAACCCTTATAAAACTCTATCAAAGGCTATCAAACCCCTATCAAACTCTATAAAACTCTATCAAACGCTATCAAACCCCTATCAAACACTATCAAACTTTAGCAAACTCTATCAAACCCTTATCAAACCCCTATCAAACCCCTATCAAACCCTATCAAACACTATCAAACCTTATCAAACCAAATCAAACCCCTATCAAACTCTGTCAAATTCTATCAAACTCTATCAAACCCTTTCAAACCCCTATCAAATGCTATCAAACCCCTATCAAACTCTGTCAATCCTTATCAAACCCCTATCAAACCCCTATCAAACCCCTATCAAACCCTATCAAACCCCTATCAAACCCTATCAAACCCTATCAAACCCTATCAAACCCCTATCAAACCCGATCAAACCCTATCAAACCCCTATCAAACCCCTATCAAACCCCATCAAACCCCTATCAAACCCTATCAAACCCCTATCAAACCCTATCAAACCCTATCAAACCCTATCAAACCCCTATCAAATACCTATCAAACTCTGTCAATCTCTATCAAACCCCTATCAAACCCTATCAAACCCTATCAAACCCCTATCAAATCCCTATCAAACCCCATCAAACCCCTATCAAACCCTATCAAACCCCTATCAAACCCTATCAAACCCCTATCAAACCCTATCAAACCCTATCAAACCCCTATCAAACCCCTATCAAACCCTATCAAACCCTATCAAACCCCTATCAAACGCTATCAAACCCCTATCAAACCCCTATCAAACCCTATCAAACCCCTATCAAACCCTATCAAACCCCTATCAAACGCTATCAAACCCCTATCAAACCCCTATCAAACCCTATCAAACCAAATCAAACCCTATCAAACCCTCTCAAACCCCTATCAAACCCCTATCAAACCCCTATCAAACCCTATCAAACCCCTATCAAACCCTATCAAACCCCTATCAAACTCTATCAAACCCTATCAAACCCCTATCAAACCCCTATCAAACCCCTATCAAACCCTATCAAACCCCTATCAAACCCTATCAAATACCTATCAAACTCTGTCAAACTCTATCAAACCCCTATCAAACTCTGTCAAACTCTATCAAACCCTATCAAACCCCTATCAAACCCCTATCAAACCCTATCAAACCCTATCAAACCCCTATCAAACCCCTATCAAACCCTATCAAACCCTATCAAACGCTATCAAACGCTCCCCCCGCTCTCCCCCAGTCTCGCTGACGTTGGACGAGCTCTGCACGCACCCGGCCCTGCTGATCCGGGGCCGATCCCGGATCCTCCGACCCGATCCCGGATCCCAAATCCTCAGCCCTGATCCCGGATCCCAAATCCTCAGCCCCGATCCCGGATCCCACCCCGGGGCCCTGGCTGTGGCTCGGGAGGGATTTTCCCGTGGGAAGCACTACTGGGAAGTGGAGCTGGGAGAAGGCAGCGATTGGGAGCTGGGCGTGCTCCAGGAGGAGGTCCGGGATTCCATCCGGGATTCCCTGCGGGATTCCCTGCGGGATCCCATCCCAAATCCCATCCCAGATCCCGTCCCAGATTCCCTGTGGGATGATTCCCTGCGAGATTCCGTTCGGGATCCCATCCCGAATTGTCTGCAGCATCCCCTGCGGGATTCCATCCCAAATTCCATCCCAAATTCCATCCCGGATCCCATCCCGGATCCCATCCTGAATTCCCTGCAGGATCCCCTGCGGGATTCCATCCCAAATTCCATCCCAAATTCCATCCCAAATTCCATCCCGGATCCCATCCCGGATCCCATCCTGAATTCCCTGCAGGATCCCCTGCGGAATTCCATCCCGAATCCCATCCCAGATCCCATCTCAGATCCCACCCCAGATCCCATCCCGAATTCCATCCCAGATCCCATCCTGAATCCCATCCCGAATTCCATCCCAAATCCCATCCCAAATCCCATCCTGGGTTCAATCCCGGATCCCATCCCAAATCCCATCCCGAATTCCATCCCAGATCCCATCCCGAATCCCATCCCGAATTCCATCCCAAATCCCATCCCAGATCCCCTCCTGAATTCCACCCCAAATCCCATCCCAAATCCCATCCCCGATCCCATCCCGCATTCCCCGCGGGACAATTCCCTCCCCTCCATCCCGGAGGGAGCCGCCCCAGCCCTGGCGTATTCCCGGGGGGAATTCCGGCTGCGGGGCGGGCGGCTGGAGCGGGATTCCGGGCGCTGCCGCGTGCTCGGGGTGCTGCTGGACCAGGAGCGGCGCCGCCTCCAGTTCTTCGACGCCGAGGAGCAGCAGATCCTGGGATCCGTCCCCCTGAAAATTCCCGGGAAGCTCTTCCCGTTCTTCCGGACGGGATCCGGCGGGAACGGTCTGGGGATCCGCCCCGTCAGGGCTTGAGAGCGCCGGGGAGGAATGGTGGTGTTTAAAAATTAAATTTACAGTTCTATATTCAAATTATTCTCGTTGTAAAATTGCAATTGTCCCCTGGCACAAACCCTTTGAAATGTTCACATTTAAAAATTAAATTCCCTGTTGAATATTCAAATTATTCTCATTTTATTATTTCAAATATTCACTGACACAAACCCAAACCCAAAACCCAACCCGAACAATTATATATTCAAATTATTCTCATTTGAAAATTGCAATTATCCCCAGGCACAAACCCTTTGAAATGTTCACATTTAAAAATTAAATTCCCTGTTGAATATTCAAATTATTCTCATTTTATTATTTCAAATATTCGCTGACTCGAACCCAAACCCAAAACCAAAACCCAACCCTAACATTCATATATTCAAATTATTCCCATTGTAAAATAGAAATTACGCCCTGGGACAAACCCTTTGAAATATTTGGATTTAAAGAATAAATTCCCTGTTAAATATACAAATAATTCTCAATTTATTATTTCAAATATTCACTGACTCGAACCCAAACCCAAAACCCGACCCTAACAATTATATATTCAAATTGGTCTCATTGTAAAATTGCAATTATCCCCTGGCACAAACCCTTTGAAAAGTTCACATCTAAAAATTAAATTCCCTGTTGAATATTCAAATTATTCTCATTTTATTATTTCAAATATTCACTGACACAAACCCAAACACTAACCCTAAGCCTAACCCTAATCCTTATCAAAATGGAAATTAGAATTTAAATATTAAAATTTAACCTATTATAATATTACAATTATACCCTAACCCTGACCCGTGATGATGACCCAAACCCAAATCCAAACCCAAAACCCGACCCTAACAATTATATATTCAAATTATTCCCATTGTAAAATTGTAATTACCCCCTGGCACAAACACTTTGAAATGTTCACTTTAAAAATTAAATTCCCTGTTGAATATTCAAATTATTCTCATTTTATAATTTCAGATATTCACTGACACAAACCCAAACCCAAACCCAAACCCAACACTAACAATTGCATATTCAAATTATTCTCGTTGTAAAATTGCAATTGTCCCCTAGACCAAACCCTTTGAAATGTTCACATTTAAAAATTAAATTCCCTGTTAAATATTCAAATTATTCTCATTTTATTATTTCAAATATTCACTGACACAAACACTAACTCTAAGCCTAACCCTAATCCTTATCCAAATGCAAATTAGAATTTAAATATTAAAATTTAACCTATTATAATATTACAATTATACCCTAACCCTGACACTGATGATGACCCAAATCCAAAACCCAAAACCCGACCCTAACAATTATATATTCAAATTGGTCTCATTGTAAAATTGCAATTATCCTCTGGCACAAACCCTTTGAAATGTTCACATTTAAAAATTAAATTCCCTGTTGAATATTCAAATTATTCTCATTTTATTATTTCAAATATTCATTGACATGAACCCGAACCCAAACCCAAACCCAAAACAATTATATATTCAAATTGGTCTCATTGTAAAATTGCAATTATCCCCAGGCACAAACCCTTTGAAATATTCACATTTAAAAATTAAATTCCCTGTTGAATATTCAAATTATTCTCATTTTATTATTTCAAATATTCGCTGACTCGAACCCAAACCCAAACCCAAAACCCAACCCTAACAATTATATATTCAAATTGGTCTCATTGTAAAATTGCAATTATCCCCTGGCACAAACCCTTTGAAATATTTGGATTTAAAGAATAAATTCCCTGTTAAATATACAAAAAATCCTCATTTTATTATTTCAAATATTCACTGACACAAACCCAAACCCAAACTCCAACCCTAACAATTATATATTCAAATTATTCTCATTTTAAAATGCCAATTATCCCATAGACCCAACCCTTTGAAATGTTCACTTTTAAAAATTAAATTCCCTGTTAAATATTCAAATTATTCTCATTTTATTATTTCAAATATTCATTGACACAAACCTAAACACTAACCCTAACCCTAACCCTAACCCTAACCCTAAACCTAACCCTAAACCTAACCCTAACCCTAACCCTAAACATAAACCTAACCCAAATTCATATTTAAATATTCAAATTCTTTGCATTTTAATATTCCAAATATTCCCTGCCCCTAACCGTGACCCTAACCCTAACCCAATTTGCTTTAAAAAAATATTTTTAAATTATGATATAAAATATAGTATTGTGTAAAAATATTATAGAAATTAAAAATTTTAAATTATTCTCATTTAAACGTATGAAATATGACGTAATCCTCGGCGACAGCGATGGACACGGAGAAAATGGCGGGAAATGTGAGGGGAGAAAATGGCGGGAAATGTGAGGGGAAAAATGGAGGGAAATGTGAGGTAAAAACTGGGAAATGTGAGGGGAGAAAATGGGGGGGAACATGAGGGGGAAAAGGAACAGAAAAGGTGAGGCAAAAAAAGGGAAATATAAAGGGAAATTGGGTGGGAAATGTGAGGGGAAAATGGCAGGAAATGTGAGGGGAGAAAATGGTGGGAAATGTGAGGGGAAAAATGGGGGGAAATGTGAGGGGAGAAAATGGAGGGAAATGTGAGGGGGAGAAAATGGAGAGAAGAAAAATGGTGGGAAATGTGAGGTAAAAACTGGAAAATGTGTGGGGAAAAGGGGGAAACGTGAGGGGAGAAAATGGTGGGAAATGGGAGAAAATGGAGGGAAATGTGAGGGGAGAAAATGGAGGGAAACACGAGGGGGATGGGGTAGAAAAGGTGAGGTAAAAAATGGGAAAGATAAGGGAAAAAGAGTGGGAAATGGGAGAGGAGAAAATGGCAGGAAATGTGAGGGGAGAAAATGGCGGGAAATGTGAGGGGAGAAAATGGCGGGAAATGTGAGGGGAGAAAATGGCGGGAAAGGTGAGGGGAGAAAATGGCGGGAAATGTGAGGGGAGAAAATGGAGAGAAGAAAAATGGTGGGAAATGTGAGGTAAAAATTGGAAAATGTGAGGGGAAAAGGGGGAAACATGAGGGGAAAAAATGGTGGGAAATGGGAGAAAATGGAGGGAAATGTGAGGGGAGAAAATGGAGGGAAACACGAGGGGGATGGGGTAGAAAAGGTGAGGTAAAAAATGGGAAAGATAAGGGAAAAAGAGTGGGAAATGGGAGAGGAGAAAATGGCAGGAAATGTGAGGGGAGAAAATGGCGGGAAATGTGAGGGGAGAAAATGGCGGGAAATGTGAGGGGAGAAAATGGCGGGAAAGGTGAGGGGAGAAAATGGCGGGAAATGTGAGGGGAGAAAATGGAGAGAAGAAAAATGGTGGGAAATGTGAGGTAAAAATTGGAAAATGTGAGGGGAAAAGGGGGAAACATGAGGGGAAAAAATGGTGGGAAATGGGAGAAAATGGAGGGAAATGTGAGGGGAGAAAATGGAGGGAAACACGAGGGGGATGGGGTAGAAAAGGTGAGGTAAAAAATGGGAAAGATAAGGGAAAAAGAGTGGGAAATGGGAGAGGAGAAAATGGCAGGAAATGTGAGGGGAGAAAATGGCGGGAAATGTGAGGGGAGAAAATGGCGGGAAATGTGAGGGGGAAAATGGCGGGAAATGTGAGGGGGAAAACTGGAAAATGGGAGGGGGCAAATGGAAACATGAGGGGAGAAAATGGGGGGGAACATGAGGGGGAAAGGAACAGAAAAGGTGAGGCAAAAAAAGGGAAATATAAAGGGAAATTGGGTGGGAAATGTGAGGGGGAAATGGCGGGAAATGTGAGGGGAGAAAATGGAGGGAAATGTGAGGTAAAAAATTAAAAAATGTGAGGGGAAAAAAGGGAAACATGAGGGGAGAAAATGGGGGGGAACATGAGGGGGAAAGAAACAGAAAAGGTGAGGCAAAAAAAGGGAAATATAAAGGGAAAATGGGTGGAAATGTGAGGGGAAAATGGCAGGAAGTGTGAGCGGAGAAAATGGAGAGAAGAAAAATGATGGAAAATGTGAGGTAAAAATTGGAAAATGTGAGGAGGGGAAAAAGGGAAACATGAGGGGAAAAAATGGTGGGAAATGGGAGAAAATGGAGGGAAACGTGAAGGGAGAAAATGGGGAGAAAGATGAGGAGAAAAGGGCAGTAAAGGTGAGGCAAAAAATAAGAAAGGTCAGGGGAAAAATGGTGGGAAATGTGAGGGGACAAAATGGGAAATGTGAGGGAAAAAAAGATGGGAGAGGTCAGGGAGGAACTGTTGGGAAATGTGAGGGGGAAAGAGGGCAGAAAATATGAGGTAAAAAATGGGAAATGTGAGGGGGAAAGGGCGGGAAACATGAGGGGGATGGGGTAGAAAAGGTGAGTTAAAAATGGGAAAGATAAGGGAAAAAAGAGTGGGAAATGTGAGGGGACAAAATGGCGGGAAATGTGAGGTAAAAGCTGGAAAATGTGAGGGGGAAAAAAGGGAAACATGAGGGGGGAAAATGGTGGGAAATGTGAGAAAATGGAGGGAAATGTGAGGGGAAAAATGGAGGGAAACATGAGGGGGATGGGGTAGACAAAATGGGAAATGTGAGGGAAAAAAAGATGGGAGAGGTCGGGGAGAAACTGTTGGGAAATGTGAGGGGGAAAGAGGGCAGAAAATATGAGGTAAAAAGTGGGAAATGTGAGGGGGAAAAGGGTGGGAAATATGAGGGGGATGGGGTAGAAAAGGTGAGGTAAAAATGGGAAAGATAAGGGGAAAAGGAGTGGGAAATGTGAGGGGAGAAAATTGAGGGAAATGTGAGGGGAGAAAATGGAGAGAAATGTGAGGGAAAAAATGGAGGGAAATGTGAGGTAAAAACTGGGAAATGTGAGGGGAAAAAAGGGAAACATGAGGGGAGAAAATGGGGGGGAACATGAGGGGGACAAGGAACAGAAAAGGTGAGGCAAGAAAAGGGAAATATAAGGGGAAAAAGGGTGGGAAATGTGAGGGGAGAAAATGGAGAGAAGAAAAATGGTGGGAAATGTGAGGGGAGAAAATGGAGAGAAGAAAAATGGTGGGAAATGTGAGGGGAGAAAATGGAGGGAAATGTGAGGGGAAAATGGAGAGAAGAAAAATGGAGGGAAATGTGAGGGAAAAACTGGAAAATGTGAGGGGGAAAAAAGGGAAGCATGAGGGGAAAAAATGGTGGGAAATGGGAGAAAATGGAGGGAAACATGAAGGGAGAAAATGGGGGGAAACATGAGGAGAAAAGGGCAGTAAAGGTGAGGGAAAAAATGAGAAAGGTCAGGGGAAAATGGGTGGAAAATGTGAGGGGAGAAAATGGGGGGAAATGTGAGGGAAAAAATGGAAAATGTGAGGGGCAAAAAGGGAAACATGAGGGGAAAAAATGGTGGGAAATGGGAGAAAATTGAGGGAAACGTGAAGGGAGAAATGGAGGGAAACATGAGGGAAAAAATGGGAAACATGAGGTAAAAAAGGGTGGGAAACTGTTGGGAAATGTGAAGGGGAAAGAGGGAAGTTAAAAAATGGGAAATGTGAGGGGAAAAATGTGTGGGAAAAGGGAGAGGAAAAAGAGGAGAAAAAGTGAGGTAAAGAATGGGAAAAATAAGGGAAAAAAGAGTGGAAAACGTGAGGGGAGAAAAGGGCGGGAAATGTGAGGGGAGAAAATGGCGGAAAAGGTGAGGGAGAAGGGCGTGAAAAATGGTGGAAAAAGGGAGGAAAACATAAGGTAAGAAAATGGGAAATTTGAGGGGGAAAGAGGGTGGAAAACGTGAGGTAAAAAATGGGAAATGTGAGGGGGAAAATGTTATGAAATGTGAGGGGGGTAAAAGGTGGAAAATATGGAGTAAAAAATGGGAAATAAGAGAGGGAAAATGGTGGGAAAGGTGAGGGGGGGAAAGGGAGGGAAATGTGAGGTAAAAAATTGGAAACCTGAGGGTGAAAATGGCAGGAAGAGTGAGGGGAGAAAATGTTGGGAAATGCGAGGGGGAAAGAAGGTGGAAAATATGAGTTAAAAAATGGGAAAGGTGAGGTAAAAAATGGGATACCTGAGGGTCAAAATGTTGGGAAACATGAGGTAAAAAATGGGAAATGTGAGGGGGAAAATGTTGGGAAACGTGAGGAGAAAATGTTGGGAAATGTGAGCTGTCCGTGCTGGCCCTTGTGGGGGAAAATATTATTATTATTATTATTATTATTATTATTATTATTATTATTATTATTATTATTATTATTTTATATTTATATTTATATTTATTTTATATTATATTATAATATTATTATTATTATTATATTATTAATATTATTGTTAATTATTATTAATTATTATTAATAATAATATCTATTATTGTTTCTTCTAGTAGATTTATACATTCTATTGCTACATAATATTGCTATATTATTATATATTATATTCTATTTTTATATATACATTTATTATTATAATTGTGACCATGAGAATAATTATTGTTGTCATTATTATTATTATTAATAATAATAATAGGAGTAATAATAGCAAAAAATTTATTTTGAAGTAAACCCTCGGGATTTTCCCCAAAAACCTCGGGTTTCTCCCCAAAACCTCGGGATTTTCCCAAAAAACCTCGGGTTTTTCCCGAAAACTTCGGGATTTTCCCGAAAATCGCGGGTTTCTCCCTAAAATCTCGGTTTTGTTTCTTTTTTTTCCTCTAAAATCTCGGGTTTCTCCTGAAAACCTCGTGTTTCTGCCTAAAATCTCGAATTTTTCCCAAAATCCGCTCGATTTTTCCCCAGAAACTCGGGTTTCTCCCTAAAACCTCGCATTTTTTTTCTGAAACCTCGGGGTTTTCCCCTAAAATCTCGGGTTTTTCCTCAAAACCGTGCGGTTTTTCCCCAAATCCGCGGCTGCCCCCCAGAAAACCTCGTCTTTTCCCCCCAAAACCTCAGGATTTCCCATTCAAATCTCCTATTTTTCCCCCAAAACCCACGTCTTTCTCCCTAAAATCGCGGATTTCCCCCCCCCGAAACCTCGTGTTTTCCCTTAAAACCTCACTTTTCTCCCAAAAAACCTCCCTTTTTTTCTCCAAAACTTCATTTTTTTTCTCCTCCAAACCTCGGCTTTCTCCCTAAAATATAATTTTTTCTCCCTGAAACTTCGCGGTTTTCCCTAAAACCTCTTTTTTTTCTCCCCCAGATTTTCTTTTTTCCCCCAAAACCGCGAGGTTTCTCCCTGAAATCCCCGGGTTTCTCCCAGAAATTCCCGATTTTTTCCCAAACCCGCGGTTTTTTTTCCCCAATCCCTTGTTCCCGCCCCGCGGCCGTGCCCTGCAGAGCCCGGATAGCTCAGTCGGTAGAGCATCAGACTTTTAATCTGAGGGTCCAGGGTTCAAGTCCCTGTTCGGGCGACTCTCCTTTTCCTCTTTTCTTTCCTTTTTTTTTAATTTCTTAACTCCTTTTTTCCCTTTTTTTTCACTGTTTTTCCCTTTTTCCTCTTTTCCCAGCCCGCCCCGGGGGTTTCCCCGCCCCCTCCCGCTGGGGTCTCTTTTTCCTGGCGGAGGGAGCGGCGCGGAGCGATCCGAGCGGTCCCATGGTGTAATGGTGAGCACTCTGGACTCTGAATCCAGCGATCCGAGTTCGAATCTCGGTGGGACCTGCGCCTCCTTTTGCGGGTGGTGCCTCCCAACGCCAGCCCTGGGGTGTCCCCGAGGTGTCCCCAGGGTGTCCCTGGCATGTCCCTGCTCTGGGGTGTCCCCAGGGTGTCCCAGGCATGTCCCTGCTCTGGGGTGTCCCCAAGGTGTCCCCGAGGTGTCCCTGGCACGTCCCTTCTTTGGGGTGTCCCCGAGGTGTCCCCAGGGTGTCCCTGGCATGTCCCTTCTTTGGGGTGCCCCCGAGGTGTCCCAGGCATGTCCCTGCTTTGGGGTGTCCCCGAGGTGTCCCTGGCATGTCCCTGCTTTGGGGTGTCCCCGAGGTGTCCCCGAGGTGTCCCTGGCATGTCCCTGCTTTGGGGTGTCCCCGAGGTGTCCCCGAGGTGTCCCTGGCACGTCCCTGCTTTGGGGTGTCCCCGAGGTGTCCCCGAGATGTCCCTGAGGCGTCCCAGATGGACAGCTGGGCTGGCAGAGGCTGGACAGATGGACAGCCAGACAGCTGGGCTGGCAGAAGCTGGACAGCCAGATAGAGGCCGGACAGCCAGACAGAGGCCGGACAGATGGACAGCCAGGCTGCTAGAGGCCGGACAGCCAGACAGAGGCCGGACAGATGGACAGAGGCCGGACAGCCGGACAAAGGCCGGACAGATGGACAGCCGGGCTGCTAGAGGCTGGACAGCTGGACAGAGTCCGGACAGATGGACAGCCGGGCTGCTAGAGGCTGGACAGCCAGACAGAGGCCGGACAGATGGACAGTCAAGGTGGCAGAGGCCAGACAGCCAGACAGAGGCCGGACAGATGGACAGCCGGGCTGCTAGAGGCTGGACAGCCAGACAGAGGCCGGACAGATGGACAGTCAAGGTGGCAGAGGCCGGACAGCCGGAGAGAGGCCGGACAGATGGACAGCCAGGCTGCTAGAGGCTGGACAGCCAGACAGAGGCCGGACAGATGGACAGCCGGGCTCCCAGAGGATGGATGGCTGGACAGCCGGACAGTCAAGGTGGCAAAGGCCAGACAGCTGGAGAGAGGCCGGACAGCTGGACAGACAGGATAGCAGAGGCCAGAGAGACGGACAGAGGACGGACAGATGGACAGCCAGGCTGCTAGAGGCCGGACAGCCAGACAGAGGCCGGACAGCCGGACAGACAGGATAGCAGAGGCCGGACAGCCGGAGAGAGGCCGGACAGCCGGACAGTCAAGGTGGCAG
Source organism: Fringilla coelebs (assembly GCF_963513975.1). Lineage (NCBI taxonomy): Eukaryota > Metazoa > Chordata > Aves > Passeriformes > Fringillidae > Fringilla > Fringilla coelebs. Next base: position 766,375 of record NC_140062.1, read on the forward strand.
AGGCCAGACAGCCGGACAGACAGGATAGCAGAGGCCGGACAGACAGACAACCAGGCAGCCGGGCACGCAGAGCCACCGGTCCGTGGCAGCCGCGGAGCCGCTCCCGGGGGCGGGGAAGGCCAAAGGGAGGAAAACAATGGGAGAGGAGGAAGGAAAAACAAACAGAGAGCACGAACCACAGAGCGGCGACCTCCGGCCCCGGCCCCGCCGCCGGCACGGCCCAAAGGTCACCCGGCGGACCTTGGCCACCGGCCCCGCCGCGCTGGTGGCCATGGCGCCGCTGCCGGCCCTGCTGGCCCTGCTGGCCGCGCTGCTGCTCCTGGTTCCCCTGGCCGCAGCCCGCTGGGCGCCCTTCCTGTGGCACGACCTGTCCTTCTTCCTCACCATGGCGCGGTCATCGCTGCGCTGCCGCCGGCGCATGGCCGCCCGGCCGGCCGCCACGCTGCTGGACGTGTTCCGGCGGCACGTGCGGCTGCGGCCGCGCCATCCCCTGCTGCTCTTCGGCGACGAGGTGTTCACCTTCCAGGACCTGGAGCTCCGCAGCAACCGCGCGGCCTGGGCGCTGCGGCGGAGCGCGGGGCTGCGGCCGGGACGGACGGTGGCCGTGTTCCTGCCCAACGAGCCGGCCTACCTGTGGACCTGGCTGGCCTTGGCCAAGCTGGGCTGCCCCATGGCGTGCCTCAACTGCAACGTGCGGGGACGGGCGCTGCGGCACGCGCTGGAGGCGGCCGAGGCCACCGTGATGCTGGCCAGTCCTGGTGAGAGGGGACAATGTGGCATTCAGGGGGGGTTTGTGGCCACCAGGGTCACCAGAGTGCTGGCCAGTCCTGGTGAGAAGGGACAGCGCAGGGGGTTGGGGACGTGAGGGGGTTGTGGCCACCAAGGCCACCGTGATGCTGGCCAGTCCTGGTGAGAGGGGACAATGTGGCATTCAGGGGGGTTTGTGGCCACCAAGGCCACCGTGATGCTGGCCAGCCCTGGTGAGACAGGACAGTGCAGGGGGTTGGGGACGTGAGGGGGTTGGGGCCACCAAGGCCACCAGGGTGCTGGCCAGAGGGGACAATGAGGTGTTCGGGGGGGTTTGTGGCCACCAAGGCCATTGTGGTGCTGGCCAGCCCTGGTGAGAGGGGACAGTGCAGGGTTTGGGGACATGAGGGGTTGTGGCCACCAAAGCCATTGTGATGCTGGCCAGTCCTGGTGAGAGGGGACAGTGCAGGGGGTTGGGGACAGGAGGGGGTTGTGGCCACCAAGGCCATCAGGGTGCTGGCCAGTCCTGGTGAGAGGGGACAATGTGGCATTCAGGGGGGGTTTGTGGCCACCAAGGCCACCGTGATGCTGGCCAGTCCTGGTGAGAGGGGACAGCGCAGGGTTTGGGGACGTGAGGGGGTTGTGGCCACCAGGGTCACCAGGGTGCTGGCCAGCCCTGGTGAGAGGGGACAATGAGGTGTTCAGGGGGGTTTGTGGCCACCAAGGCCACCCTGGTTAGAGGGGACAATGTGGCATTTGAGAGGTTTTGGGGACATGAGGGGTTGTGGCCACCAAGGTCACCCTGGTCTGTGCCAGCCCCAGTGAGAGGGGACAACAAGGTGTTTGGGGGGTTTGTGGCCACCAAGGCCACTGTGGTGCTGGCCAGTCCTGGTGAGAGGGGACAGTGCAAGGGTTTGGGGACATGAGGGGGTTGTGGCCACCAGGGTCACCAGGGTGCTGGCCAGTCCTGGTGAGAGGGGACAATGATGTGCTCAGGGGGGTTTGTGGCCACCAAAGTCACCCTGGTATGTGCCAGCCCCAGTGAGAGGGGACAACAAGGCGTTCGGAGGGGGGTTGTGGCCACCAAGGCCACTGTGGTGCTGGCCAGTCCTGGTGAGAGGGGACAGTGCAAGATTTGGGGACATGAGGGGATTGTGGCCACCAAGGTCACTGTGGTGCTGGCCAGCCCTGGTGAGAGGGGACAATGAGGTGTTTGGGGAATTTGGGGATATGAGGGGGTTGTGGCCACCAAGGCCACCCTGGTTAGAGGGGACAATGTGGCATTTGAGGGCTTTTGGGGACATGAGGGGTTGTGGCCACCGAGGCCACCCTGGTCTGTGCCAGCCCCAGTGAGAGGGGACAACAAGGTGTTTGGAGGGGGGTTGTGGCCACCAGGGCCACTGTGGTGCTGGCCAGCCCTGGTGAGAGGGGACAGCGCAAGGTTTGGGGACGTGAGGGGTTGTGGCCACAAAAGCCATTGTGATGCTGGCCAGCCCTGGTGAGAGGGGACAATGTGGCATTCAGGGGGGTTTGTGGCCACCAAGGCCATTGTGTTGCTGGCCAGTCCTGGTGAGAGGGGACAGCGCAGGGTTTGGGGACATGAGGGGGTTGTGGCCACCAAGGCCACCATGGTTTGTGCCAGTCCTGGTGAGAGGGGACAGTGCAAGGTTTGGGGACATGAGGGGTTGTGGCCACCAGGGTCACCAGGGTACTGGCCAGCCCTGGTGAGAGGGGACAATGAGGTGTTTGGGAGGGTTTGGGGACATGAGGGGGTTGTGGCCACCACGGTCACCATGGTGCTGGCCAGTCCTGGTGAGAGGGGACAACACAGGGGTTTGGGGACATGAAGGGATTGTGGCCACCAAGGCCACCAGGGTGCTGGCCAGAGGGGACAATGAGGTGTTCAGGGGGGTTTGTGGCCACCAAGGCCACCCTGGTCTGTGCCAGTCCTGGTGAGAGGGGACAATGTGGCATTAGGGGGCAGTTTGTGGCCACCAAGGCCCCAGTGAGAGGGGACCACACAGGGTTTGGGGACATGAGGGGGTTATGGCCACCAGGGTCACTGTGATGCTGGCCAGCCCTGGTGAGAGGGGACAATGAGGTGTTCGGGGGGTTTGTGGCCACCAAGGCCACCGTGATGCTGGCCAGTCCTGGTGAGAGGGGACAGTGCAAGGTTTGGGGACAGGAGGGGGTTGTGGCCACCAGGGTCACCCTGGTCTGTGCCAGTCCTGGTGAGAGGGGACAATGAAGTGTTTGGGAGGGGGGTTGTGGCCACCAAAGCCACTGTGGTGCTGGCCAGCCCCAGTGAGAGGGGACAATGAGGTGTTTGAGAGGGTTTGGGGACATCAGGGGGTTGTGGCCACCAGGGTCACCAGGGTACTGGCCAGCCCTGGTGAGAGGGGACAGTGTGGCATTTGGGGGGGGCTGTGGCCACCAAGGCCACCATGGTTTGTGCCAGCCCCGGTGAGAGGGGACAATGTGGCATTCAGGGGAGTTTGTGGCCACCAAGGCCATTGTGATGCTGGCCAGCCCTGGTGAGAGGGGACAGCGCAGGGGGTTGGGGACATGAGGGAGTTGTGGCCACCAAGGTCACTGTGGTGCTGGCCAGCTCTGGTGAGAGGGGACAGTGCAAGGTTTGGGGACATGAGGGGGTTGTGGCCACCAAGGCCATCGTGATGCTGGCCAGTCCTGGTGAGAGGGGACAGTGCAAGGTTTGGGGACATGAGGGGGTTGTGGCCACCAGGGTCATCAGGGTGCTGGCCAGTCCTGGTGAGAGGGGACAGCGCAGGGTTTGGGGACATGAGGGGTTTGCGGCCACCAAGGCCACCCTGGTCTGTGCCAGCCCCGGTGAGAGGGGACAATGAGGTGTTCGGAGAGGGGTTGTGGCCACCCAGGCCATCGTGGTGCTGGCCAGCCCTGGTGAGAGGGGACAACACAGGGGTTTGGGGACATGAAGGGGTTGTGACCACCAGAGTCACTGTGGTGCTGGCCAGGCCTGGTGAGAGGGGACAATGAGGTGTTCGGGGGGTTTGTGGCCACCAAGGCCATTGTGATTTGTGCCAGCCCTGGTGAGAGGGGACAGCGCAGGGGGTTGGGGACATGAGGGGGTTGTGGCCACCAAGGCCACCGTGATTTGTGCCAGCCCCAGCGAGTGACCGTGGGGTGGGGGGTCTGCACGTGTGTCACTGTCCCTGGGTGTGTCACTGTCACTCGGTGTGTCACTGCCCCGGGTGTCACTGTCCCTGGTGTCACTGTCCCTGGGTGTGTCACTGTCCCTGGGTGTGTCACTGTCACTGTGGGTGCCACTGCCCCGGGTGTCACTGTCCCTGGGTGTGTCACTGTCACTGTGGGTGCCACTGCCCCAGGTGTCACTGTCCCTGGGTGTGTCCCTGTGGGTGTCACTGTCCCTGGGTGTGTCCCTGTCCCTGGGTGTGTCACTGTCACTGTGGGTGCCACTGCCCCGGGTGTCACTGTCCCTGGATGTGTCCCTGTGGGTGTCTCTGTCCCTGGGTATGTCACTGCCTCGGGTGTCACTGTCACTGGGTGTCACTGTCCCTGGGTGTGTCACTGTGGGTGTCACTGTTCCTATGTGCCCCTGTCCCTGCCCCTGTCCCTGTCCCTCTCCCTCTCCCTCTCCCTGTCCCCTGTCCCTAACCCTATCCCCTGTCCCTGTCCCCTGTTCCTGTTCCTGTCCCTGTCCCTGTGTGTCCCTGTCCCTGGGGTACTTGGGGTTTTTGGGCTGTCTGGGGGGTCACAGGGACCCCATTTGGGATCCAGCTGTGCCCACCTGCCCAGGTGGTGCCATTTGGGATCCAGCTGTGCCCACCTGCCCAGGTGGTGCCCATTTGGGAGTCCAGCTGTGCCCACCTGCCCAGGTGGTGCCCATTTGGGATCCAGCTGTGCTCACCTGCCCATTTGGGATCCAGCTGTGCCCACCTGCCCAGGTGGTGCCCGTTTGGGATCCAGCTGTGCCCACCTGCCCAGGTGGTGCCCGTTTGGGATCCAGGTGTGCCCACCTGCCCAGGTGGTGCCCATTTGGGATTCCAGCTGTGCCCACCTGCCCACTTGGGATTCCAGCTGTGCCCACCTGCCCAGGTGATGTCATTTGGGATTCCAGCTGTGCCCACCTGCCCAGGTGTCCGTCCCGCTCACCCCCGTGTCCGTGTGTCCCGCAGAGCTCCGCGAGGCCGTGCAGGAGGTCCTGCCCGACCTGCGGCGCGACGGCGTCGCCGTCTTCTACCTGAGCGCGGCCTCGCCCACGCCAGGTGTGCAGGCGCTGCTCCCCGCCATCGAGGCCGCACCTGCCGAGCCGCCGCCCGCCGAGCTCCGCGCCGGCGTCGGCGCCGACTCCAAGGCCATGTACATCTACACCTCGGGCACCACAGGTGAGGGCGGGGCTCCGGGGGGCGTGGGCACCTGGGGGGCTTCCTGGATCATGGTGGGACCACCTTGACCAGGTGTGTCCACATGGGCACCTGGGGGGCTTCCTGGATCATGGTGGGTTCACCTGGGCCAGGTGTGTCCACATGGGCACCTTGGGGGGTGTCCTGGATCATGGTGGGGCCACCTTGGCCAGGTGTGTCCACATGGGCACCTTGGGGGCCTTCCTGGACCATGGAGGGTTCACCTGGGCCAGGTGTGTCCACATGGGCACCTTGAGGGGTGTCCTGGACCATGGTGGGGCCACCTGGGCCAGGTGTGTCCACATGGGCACCTTGGGGGGTGTCCTGGATCATGGTGGGTTCACCTGGGCCAGGTGTGTCCACATGGGCACCTTGGGGGTATTCCTGGACCATGGAGGGTTCACCTGGGCCAGGTGTGTCCTGCCTGTGTCCACATGGACATCTTGGAGGGGCTTGGGGTGTTCCTGGACCACGGTGGGCCCACCTTGGCCAGGTGTGTCCACATGGGCACCTTGGGGGGCTTCCTGGACCATGGTGGGCACACCTGGGCCAGGTGTGTCATGGCTGTGTCCACCTGGGCAGCTTGGAGGGGTCTTGGGGGTCTTCCTAGACCACGGGGAGTCCACCTGGGCCAGGTGTGTCCTGGCTGTGTCCACACATAGTTTGGAGGTGTCTTGGGGGGCTTCCTAGACCATGGTGGGGCCACCTTGGCCAGGTGTGTCCCAGTTATGTCCATGTGGGTGGGTCAGCACAGGAGGGGTCTTGGGGGTCTTCCTGGACCATGGTGGGTCCACCTTGGCCAGGTGTGTCCTGGCTGTGTCCACCTGGGCAGCTTGGAGGGGTCTTGGGGGACTTCCTGGTCCATGGTGGGTTCACCTGGGCCAGGTGTGTCCACATGGGCACCTTGGGGGCTTCCTGGATCATGGAAGGTTCACCTGGGCCAGGTGTGTCCACATGGGCACCTTGGGGGGTGTCCTGGATCATGGTGGGTTCACCTGGGCCAGGTGTGTCCTGGCTGTGTCCACATGGACATCTTGGAGGGGCTTGGGGTGTTCCTGGACCATGGTGGGTTCACCTGGGCCAGGTGTGTCCTGCTGTGTCCACCTGGACAGCTTGGAGGGGTCTTGGGGGTCTTCCTGGTCCATAGTGGGCCCACCTTGGCCAGGTGTGTCCACATGGGCACCTTGGGGGGCTTCCTGGAGCATGGTGGGTCCACCTGGCCCAGGTGTGTCCTGGCTGTGTCCACCTGGGCAGCTTGGAGAGGTCTTGGGGGTCTTCCTAGACCACGGGGAGTCCACCTGGGCCAGGTGTGTCCTGGCTGTGTCCACATATAGTTTGGAGGTGTCTTGGGGGGCTTCCTGGACCACGGTGGGTTCACCTGGGCCAGGTGTGTCCATGCATGGGGCAGCTTGGAGGGGTCTTGGGGGGCTTCCTGGACCATGGTGGGTCCACCTGGGCCAGGTGTGTCCTGGCTGTGTCCACCTTGACAGGTCAGCATGGGGGAGCTTGGGGGGCTTGGAGGAGCTTGGGGGGCTTCCTGGACCATGGTGGGTTCACCTGGCCCAGGTGTGTCCACATGGGCAGCTTGGGGGGCTTCCTGGAGCATGGTGGGGCCACCTGGGCCAGGTGTGTCCACATGGGCACCTTGGGGGGCTTCCTGGACCATGGTGGGCACACCTGGGCCAGGTGTGTCATGGCTGTGTCCACCTGGGCAGCTTGGAGGGGTCTTGGGGGTCTTCCTAGACCACGGGGAGTCCACCTGGGCCAGGTGTGTCCTGGCTGTGTCCACACATAGTTTGGAGGTGTCTTGGGGGCCTTCCTGGACCACGGTGGGTCCACCTGGGCCAGGTGTGTCCCAGTTATGTCCATGTGGTTGGGTCAGCACAGGAGGGGTCTTGGGGGTCTTCCTGGACCACGGTGGGCCCACCTGGGCCAGGTGTGTCCCGTGCCCGTGGGGGGCTCGTGCATCACCCCCGGGATGAACCCGCACCAGGTTCCTCACGATTCCCCCACCAAGAACCAGCGACCCCCACCTGCCGAGACCCCCAGCGCCCACCCCGGGACCCCCGGGACCCCCCAGACCCCCGAGGGGTGCCAGCAGGGCCGGTTGTCCCCGCAGGGCTGCCCAAGGCGGCGGTGATCACGGAGATGAAGATGATGATGGTGGCCAGCCTGGCGCGGATCTGCGGGCTGCGGCCCCGCGACGTCGTCTACACCACGCTGCCGCTCTACCACTCGGCCGGGCTCCTGGTGGGGCTGGGAGGGTGTCTGGACGTGGGTACGGACACGGAGGGACGGACGGACGGACGGACAGCGGGGGGGGTGGGGAAGGGATGGAGGGATGGATGGATGGATGGATGGATGGATGGATGATGGATGGATGGATGGATGGATGGATGATGGATGGATGGATGGATGGATGGATGGATCATGGATGGATGATGGATGGATGGATGGATGGATGGATGGATGGATGATGGATCATGGATGGATGGATGGATGGATCATGGATGGATGGATGGATGGATGATGGATGGATGGATGGATGGATGGATGGATGGATGGATGGATGGATGATGGATGGATGGATGGATGGATGGATGGATGGATGATGGATGGATGGATGGATGGATGGATGATGGATGGATGATGGATCATGGATGGATGGATGGATGGATCATGGATGGATGATGGATGGATGGATGGATGGATGGATGGATGGATGGATGGATGGATGGATGATGGATGGATGATGGATGATGGATGATGGATGGATGATGGATGGATGGATGGATGGATGGATGGATGGATACATGGATGGATGGATGGATGGATGATGGATGGATGATGGATGCATGATGGATGGATGGATGATGGATGGATGATGGATGGATGGATGGATGGATGATGGATGGATGGATGGATGATGGATGGATGGATGATGGATGGATGGATGATGGATGGATGGATGGATGGATGGATGGATAGATGCAGACAAGGAGAAGAGCCAAGACTGGCCTTGTCACCATCCCCTCTCCGCGTCCCCAGGTGCCACCTGCGTCCTGCGCCCCAAATTCTCCGCCTCCCAGTTCTGGCCTGACTGCCGGCGCTACAACGTCTCCGTCATCCAGTACGTGGGCGAGCTGATGCGCTACCTGTGCAACACCCCCCAGGTGAGGCCCCGCCCACCCCCGACCCCACCCTGAGGTGTCACCGCCTCTCCTGTCACCCCGTCCCCGCGTCCCCCCGCAGCGCCCCGACGACCGCGAGCACGGCGTGCGCATGGCGCTGGGCAACGGCATGAGGGCGGAGGTGTGGCGGGAATTCCTGCGGCGCTTCGGGCCCGTCGACGTCTGGGAGTTCTACGGGGCCACCGAGGGCAACGCCGGCTTCATCAACTACACCGGCAAGGTCGGCGCCGTGGGCAGGGCCAACCCCTTCATCAAGGTGAGCAGGGGGACATGGAGGGGATGGCGAGAGGGATGGGGGGATCATGGATGGATGGATGGATGGATGGATGGATGATGGATGGAGGATGGATGGAGGATGGATGGATGGATGGATGGAGGGATGGATGGATGGATGGATGGATGGATGGATGGATGGAGGATGATGGATGGAGGATGGATGGAGGATGGATGGATGGATGGATGGATGGATGGATGGATGGATGGATGGATGGATGATGGATGGAGGATGATGGATGGAGGATGGATGGAGGATGGATGGATGGATGGATGGATGGATGGATGGATGGATGGATGGATGATGGATGGAGGATGGATGGAGGATGGATGGATGGATGGATGGATGGATGGATGGATGGATGGATGGATGGATGGATGGATGATGGATCATGGATGGATGGATGGATGATGGATGATGGATGGATGGATGGATGATGGATGGATGGAGATGGATGATGGCAGTCTGGGAGTTCTACGGGGCCACCGAGGGCAACGCCGGCTTCATCAACTACACCGGCAAGGTCGGCGCCGTGGGCAGGGCCAACCCCTTCATCAAGGTGAGCACGGAGACACGGAGGGGACGGCGAGAGGGATGGGGGGATGATGGATGGATGGATGGATGGATGGATGGATGGATGGATGATGGATGATGGATGGATGGATGGATGGATGGATGGATGGATGGATGGATGGATGATGGATCATGGATGGATCATGGATGGATGGATGGATGGATGATGGATGGATGCATGATGGATGGATGGATGGATGATGGATGGATGGATGGATGGATGGATGGATGGATGGATGGATGGATGGATGATGGATCATGGATGGATCATGGATGGATGGATGGATGGATGGATGGATGGATGGATGGATGGATGGATGGATGGATGGATGATGGATCATGGATGGATCATGGATGGATGGATGGATGGATGGATGGATGGATGGATGGATGGATGATGGATGGATGGATGGATGATGGATCATGGATGGATGGATGGATGGATGGATGGATGGATGATGGATGGATGGATGGATGGATGGATGGATGATGGATGGATGATGGATGGATGATGGATGGATCATGGATGGATCATGGATGGATGGATGGATGGATGGATGGATGGATGATGGATCATGGATGGATCATGGATGGATGGATGATGGATGGATGGATGGATGGATGGATGATGGATGGATGGATGATGGATCATGGATGGATGGATGGATGGATGGATGATGGATGGATGGATGATGGATCATGGATGGATGGATGGATGGATGGATGGATGGATGGATGATGGATCATGGATGGATCATGGATGGATGATGGATCATGGATGGATGATGGATGGATGATGGATGGATCATGGATGGATCATGGATGGATCACGGATGGATGGATGATTCCTCAAGCTGGATCCTCCAGTTGGGTTTCATCCAAGGAAAGCTGAACCCTTGGTTGAGCCTTGGATGGAGCTCTTGGCTGGCGCTGGCAGAGTCCCCAAAACGCTTTTTTCCCACCCAAAATGAGCCTCCCCCACCTTGGCCAGCGTTGACCCCACAGTGTTGACGTTCAGGTTTTGGGGTGCCCAAGGGGTCCCGCTCATCTCTGCGGCCCTGGGCAGAAAAAGCTGCAAAAATCTGATTTTTGAGGAAAACTGGGATGGAGGAAAAGCTCAAAAATCAGATTTTGGAGCAGAAGTTGGGATGGAGTAAAAGCTCAAAAATCTGATTTTTCAGGAAAAAAGGGATGGAGGAAAAGCTCAAAAATCAGATTTTGGAGCAGAAGTTGGGATGGAGTAAAAGCTCAAAAATCTGATTTTTCAGGAAAAAAGGGATGGAGGAAAAGCTCAAAAATCAGATTTTTGAGGAAAAATGGGATGGAGGAAAAGCTCAAAAATCAGATTTTGAGCAGAAGCTGGAATGGAGTAAAAGCTCAAAAATCAGATTTTTGGGCAAATGGTGGAACAGAGGAAAAGTTGCAAAATTCAGATTTTGGAGCAGAAGCTGGGATGGAGTAAAAGCTCAAAATTTCAGATTTTGAGCAAATGGTGGAACAGAGGAAAAGTTGCAAAATTCAGATTTTTGAGCAGAAGCTGGATGGAGTAAAAGCTCCAAAATCAAATTTTTGGGCAAATGCTGGGAAGGAGCAAAAGCTCAAAAATCAAATTTTTTTCAGGAAAACAAGGATGGAGTAAAAGCTCAAAAATCAGATTTTTGGGCAAATGGTGGAACAGAGGAAAAGCTCAAAAATCAGATTTTGGAGCAGAAGCTGGGATGGTGTAAAGGCTCAAAATTCAGATTTTTGAGTAAAAGCTGGGATGGAGCAAAAGCTGCAAAAATCAGATTTTTCAGGAAAACTGGGTTGGAGTAAAAGCTCAAAAATCAAATTTTTGGGCAAAAGCTGGGTTGGAGTAAAAGCTCAGAAATCAGATTTTTGGGCAAATGGTGGAACGGAGGAAAAGCTCAAAATTCAGATTTTTGAGCAGAAGCTGGGATGGAGTAAAAGCTCAAAAATCAGATTTTTGGGCAAAAGCTGGGTTGAAGTAAAAGTTGCAAAAATTCAGATTTTTGAGCAAATGGTGGAACAGAGGAACAGCTGCAAAATTCAGATTTTTGAGCAGGAGCTGGGATGGGGTAAAAGCTCAAAAATCTGATTTTTGAGGAAAACTGGGATGGAGTAAAGGCTTAAAAATCAGATTTTTGGGCAAAAGGTGGAATGGAATAAAAGCTCAAAATTCAGATTTTTGAGCAAAAGCTGGGATGGAATAAAAGCTCAAAATTCAGATTTTTCCCCCTTTTTCCCATCAAGTTGTCCCACAGATTTGGAAGATTCCACCTTGACTTCATTCATTTGATTGGCTCAGATGAAACCGTATTTAAATAAATTTAAATGAGATTCGATTTTAGGGATTTCACCGAAATAATTTCAAATTAAAGATGAATTAAATTAATCCAAATTCAAAATTAAAACCATTTTGAATGTCGGGACTGGGGGCATTCCCGTGGGTTGGAACGGACCAATCACAGCCGAGCACAGCCAGAATGGGAGGGAAATTCTGGAACTTTCCACGGGAAAGAAATTCTGGAAGTTTCCCTGGGAAGGAAATTTCAATGGGAAGGAAATTCTGGAAATTTCCATGGGAGGAAAATTCTGAAAGTTTCCATGATAAGGAAATTCTGGAAGTTTCCATGGGAAGGAAGTTTCCATGGGAAGGAAATTTCCATGGGAAGGAAATTCTGGAAATTTCCATGGGAAGGAAATTCTGGAAATTTCCATGGAATGAATTCCAGATGTTTCCATGGGAAGGAAATTTCCATGGGAAGGAAATTCTGGAACTTTCCGTGGGAAGGAAATTCTGGAAATCTCCACGGCATGAATTCTGGAAGTTTCTGTGGGAAGGAAACTCTGGAACTTTCCGTGGGAAGGAAATTCTGGAACTTTCCGTGGGAAGGAAATTCTGGAAATTTCCACAGCATGAATTCTGGAAGTTTCCGTGGGAAGGAAATTCTGGAACTTTCCATGGGAGGGAAACTCTGGAAATTTCATGAGAAGGAAATTCTGGAAATTTCCACGGAAAGGAAATTCTGGAACTTTCCATGGGAGGGAAAGTCTGGAAATTTCCATGGAATGATTTCCAGAAGTTTCCATGGGAAGGAAATTTCCGTGGGAAGGAAATTCTGGAACTTTCTGTGGGAAGGAAATTTCCGTGGGAAGGAGATTCTGCAGATTTCCACGGCATGAATTCTGGAACTTTCCATGGGAAGGAAACTCTGCAAATTTCCACGGGAAGGAAATTCCGGAACTTTCCATGGAGGCCAATCCCCCTCCCCGTTTCCCACCCCGGTTTCTCCCCTCCCCGCAGTTCTTCGCTCCCTTCGAGCTCATCCGGTACGACGTGGAGCGGGACGAACCCGTCCGCGACCGGCGCGGGCTCTGCGTCCCCACCAAACCCGGTACGGCGCCCCCACGGAAACTACCGGAAACAAAAAATCGAGGGAAGGGTTGGGACAACCTCCAACCTTCCTCCTCCTCCTCCTCCTCCTCGGCCAGGTGAGACGGGGCTGCTGGTGATGAAGATCACGCGGAACGCGCCCTTCCACGGCTACGCCGGCGACGCGCGGAAGACGGAGAGGAAAATCCTGAGGGACGTCCTGGCCCGGGGCGACGCCTTCTTCAACAGCGGCGACCTCCTGGTGATGGACGCCCAGGGCTTCCTCTACTTCCAGGACCGCGTCGGAGACACCTTCCGGTAATTTCCGGCGCGGAGGCGGTGCCGGGGCGAGGGAGGAGGGGGGGAGGGTGAGTTGGTTGGTTGGTTGTTGGGTGGTGGAGGGGATTTCAGGGAATGGAAGGGAAATTTTAAGGAAAGGAAATTTCAAGGAAAGGAAATTTCAAGGAAATTTCAAGGAAAGGAAAGGAAATTTTAAGGGAAGGAAAGGAAATTTCAAGGAAATGAAATTTCAAGGAAATTTCAAGGAAAGGAAGTTTCAAGGAAAGGAAATTTCAAGGAAATTTCAAGGAAAGGAAATGAAATTTCAAGGAAATTTCAATGAAAGGAAGTTTCAAGGAAAGGAAAGAAAATTTCAAGGGAAGGAAAGGAAATTTCAAGGAAAGGAAATTTCAAGGAAATTTCAAGGAAATGAAATTTTAAGGAAATTTCAAGGAAAGGAAATTTCAAGGAAAGAAAAGGAAATTTCAAGGAAAGGAAAGAAAATTTCAATGAAATTTCAAGGAAAGGAAAGAGAATTTCAAGGAAATTTCAAGGAAAGGAAATTTCAAGGAAAGGAAAGAGAATTTCAAGGAAATTTCAAGGAAAGGAAATTTCAAGGAAAGGAAATTTCAAGGAAAGGAAAGGAAATTTCCAGGAAAGGAAATTTCAAGCTCCTCAGCCTCTCAGGAGAAAAGACCCTGACAAAAAGGATTTTTCCCCACATCTGTCCGTGCCGGCCCTGACGGCTCCGTCCCTGCTCCTCCCCAGCTGGAAGGGGGAGAACGTGGCCACGACGGAGGTGGAGGCCACGCTGGCCTTGCTCAGCTTCATCCAGGAGGTCAACGTCTACGGCGTGGCCGTGCCGGGTGAGTCCCCCCAAAACCAGGACCTGGGGAGGGGGGGTTGAGGTGGGGGAGGCGTCCCCAGGTGCTCTGAGCCAGCACCAAAAGGGGTCTTCAAAAGGGATCCCTTCAAAAATCCCTTCCAAAGGGAATTTTTAACACCCTGAGGTGCTCTGAGCACAAAACATCCCCCACAACGGCCCCAAGAATCCCCCAAAAGGGTGAAAACGGGATTTGGTGGCCCAAAGCGAGCGGCAGGGGCTGGGTTGGGTCGGTGTGGCTACGAAAGAGACGAAAATAGGGAGAATTCACCCCAAACGAGCAGCCGGCGTCGTTCTGCGCACGGGACGCGCCTGCGCCGCCTTCCCAAAACCGGGACAAAGCCACCCAAAACACGTCGGGTCACCCAACACCCCCCCAGTCACCCGGGGGGGGGTCCAAGGAGACCCCGAGGAGTTGAGGTGGCCCCGGGTGACGGCGGGTGATGTCGGCAGGGTGCGAGGGCCGCTGCGGCATGGCCGCCGTGCGCCTCAAGGACGGGGCCGCCTTCGACGGCGACAGACTCTTCGCCTTCACGCAGGAGACGCTGCCCGCCTACGCCGCCCCCCGCTTCATCCGCATCCAGGTCGGGGGGGGGGCTGCGGGGGGTGGGGATGGGCTTGGGAGGGGGAGGGGCCAGCACTGGAACGGCCAATGGTGGCCGGGTGGAGTCATGGGAGGGTTTGGGTTGGAGGGGACTTTGGAGATCATAGAATGGTGGAACTCATGGAATCATGGAAGGGTTTGGGTTGGAGGGGTCTTTGGAGATCATGGAATGGAATGGTGGAACTCATGGAATCATGGAAGGGTTTGGGTTGGAGAAGGTGTTAGAGGTCAAGGAATGGTGGAACTCATGGAATCATGGAAGGGTTTGGGTTGGAGAAGACTTCAGAGCTCATCCAGTTCCATCATGGCCAGGTGGAGTCATGGGAGGGTTTGGGTTGGAGAAGGTGTTAGAGGTCAAGGAATGGTGGAACTCATGGAATCATGGAAGGGTTTGGGTCGGAGGGGTCTTTGGAGCTCATCCAGTTCTGGTCACGGCAGGATGGAATCATGGAAGGTTTGGGTTGGAGAAGACTTCAGGGCTCCTCCAGTTCCATCACGGCAGATGGAATCACGGAATGGTTTGGGGTGGAGAAGACTTTAGAGCTCATCCAGTTCCATCATGGCCGGGTGGAGTCATCGGAGTGTTTGGGTTGGAAGGGTCTTTGGAACTCATCCAGTTCCATCATGGCAGGATGGAATCATGGTAGGGTTTGGGTTGGAGAAGAATTTGGGGCTCATGGAACAGTGGAACTCATGGAATCATGGAAGGGTTTGGGTTGGAGGGGCCTTTGGAGCTCATCCAGTTCTGGTCATGGCAGGATGGACTCATGGAAAGGTTTGGGTTGGAGGGGTCTTTGGAGCTCATCCAGTTCTGGTCACGGCAGGATGGAATCATGGAAGGTTTGGGTTGGAGAAGACTTCAGGGCTCCTCCAGTTCCATCATGGCAGATGGAATCATGGAAGGGTTTGGGTTGGAGGGGCCTTTGGAGCTCATGGAATGGTGGAACTCATGGAATCATGGGAGGGTTTGGGGTGGAGAAGGTGTTAGAGGTCAAGGAATGGTGGAACTCATGGAGTCATGGAAGGGTTTGGGTTGGAGAAGACTTTGGGGCTCATGGAATGGTGGAACTCATGGAGTCATGGAAGGGTTTGGGTTGGAGGGGACTTCAGAGCTCATGGAACGGTGGAACTCATGGAATCATGGAAGGGTTTGGGGTGGAGAAGACTTTAGAGCTCATCCAGTTCCATCATGGCCGGGTGGAGTCACGGGAGGGTTTGGGGTGGAGGGGTCTTTGGAGCTCATGGAATGGTGGAACTCATGGAATCATGGAAGGGTTTGGGCTGCCAACGAGGGTCACCAGGTGCCAGTGGGGGCCACCTGCTGCCAGCGGGACTCACCAGGTGCCAATGGGGTCCACCTGGTGCCAGTGATGATCACCTGGTGCCAGCGGGGCTCACCTGGTGCCAACGGGGCTCACCTGGTGCCAGTGATGATCACCTGGTGCCAGTGATGGTCACCTGTATCAACAAGGGTCACCTGGTGCCAATGGTGGTCACCTGGTGCCAACGAGGGTCACCTGGTGCCATCGGGGCTCACCTGGTGCCAACGGGGCTCACCTGGTGCCAACGGGGCTCACCTGGTGCCAGTGATGGTCACCTGGTGCCAACGGGGCTCACCTGGTGCCAACAAGGGTCACCTGGTGCCAACGGGGGTCACCCTGTGCCAGTGATGGTCACCTGGTGCCAACGGTGGTCCCCTGGTGCCAGTCATGGTCACCCTGTGCCAACGGGGCTCACCTGGTGCCATTGATGGTCACCTGGCGCCACTGGGGCTCACCTGGTGCCAGTGGGGCTCACCTGGTGCCAGCGGGGCTCACCTGGTGCCAATGGTGATCACCTGGTGCCAACGAGGGTCACCCTGTGCCAACGAGGGTCACCTGGTGCCACGGGGGCTCACCTGGTGCCAGCAGGGCTCACCTGGTGCCAGCGGGGGTCACCTGGTGCCAGCGGGGCTCACCTGGCGCCACCCGTGTCGCTGTCCCCAGGCCGCCCTGGAGGTCACGGGCACCTTCAAGCAGTGCAAGAACCGCCTGGTCCAGGAGGGCTTTGACCCGGGCCAGGTCCGGGACCGGCTCTTCGTGCGCGACCCCGCCCGCCGTTCCTACGTCCCGCTGAGCGCCGCCGCCTTCCGCGACATCCAGGAGGGGAGGCTGCCGCTGTAATTAGCCACGGCTAATGAGGGGCTAATTAAGCACTTTGGGGAGGTTCGGAGCGCCTTGGAGCTGCTGGAAATTAAACCCTGAATTCCCAGTTTTGAGTCTTCTTTGGGATTGTAGCGGCTCCTCTGGCGGCGCCGCGGCAGCCGCAGGGCGCTGATGGCCCGGGGTAATTAGCAAAGGTTAATTAGTGGCTAATCCCTTCCCTCTGGAGCTCCACCAGCCGCAGCCGCAGGGCGAAATCTTTTCTTTCCAAACCTCCGCGCCACCTCCGAGCCTCGGAGCTCCTCCAATCCCTCAGCGCCCTCCTCCTCCTCCTCCTCCATCTCCGAGCAACCCCGGGCGCTCCCCCTGGAGCTCCACGGGCTCCTCGGAGCTCCTCCGCGGCTCCGAGCCC
>NC_140062.1:783457-814479 GCF_963513975.1 Fringilla coelebs
ACTGTCCCAGGTGTGTCCCCATGTGTCCCCACCTGTCCCAGGTGTCCCCAGGTGTGTCCCCAGGTGTCCCCATCTGTCCCAGCCGCTGTCCCAGCTGTCCCCAGGTGTGTCCCCAGGTGTCCCCATGTCACCCCGGGTGTGTCCCCACCTGTCCCAGCCGCTGTCCCAGGTGCGTCCCCATGTCCCCTATGTCCCCCAGGTGTGTCCCCATGTCCCCCAGGTGTCCCCAGGTGTGTCCCCAGGTGTCCCCATGTCCCCCAGGTGTCCCCAGGTGTGTCCCCACCTGTCCCAGCCGCTGTCCCAGGTGTGTCCCCATGTCCCCAGGTGTCCCCAGGTGTGTCCCCACCTGTCCCAGGTGTGTCCCCATGTCCCCAGGTGTACCCAGGTGTGTCCCCACCTGTCCCAGGTGTGTCCCCATGTCCGCCCAGGTGTCCCCAGGTGTCCCCACCTGTCCCAGCCGCTGCCCCAGGTGTCCCCATGTCGCCCCAGGTGTCCCCAGGTGTCCCCATGTCGCCCCAGGTGTCCCCAGGTGTCCCCACCTGTCCCAGCCGCTGCCCCAGGTGTCCCCATGTCCCCCCAGGTGTCCCCAGGTGTCCCCATGTCCCCCCAGGTGTGTCCCCAGGTGTCCCCACCTGTCCCAGCCGCTGTCCCAGCCTCTCCCGCAGTTCCCGGTTGTGCTCCCGCAGCTCCTCCAGCGCCGCCTGCAGCGCCGCGGGGTCACGGCAGGGGGCGCTGCGGAGAGAGGGGGAACGTATGGGGGATATAGGGGGGATATAGGGGGGATATAGGGGGGGATATAGGGGGGATATAGGGGGGATATGGGGGGGATATAGGGGGGATATAGGGGGGATATAGGGGGGGATATAGGGGGGATATGGGGGGGATATAGGGGGGATATAGGGGGGGATATGGGGGGGATATAGGGGGGGATATAGGGGGAGATATAGGGGGGGATATAGGGGGAGATATAGGGGGGGATATAGGGGGAGATATAGGGGGGATATGGGGGAGATATAGGGGGGATATAGGGGGGATATAGGGGGATATAGGGGGGGGTATGGGGGGGATAAAGGGGGATATAGGGGGGGATATAGGGGGGGATATAGGGGGGGATATAGGGGGGATAGAGAGGGGGATATAGGGGGGGATATAGGGGGGATATAGGGGGGGATATAGGGGGGATATAGGGGGGGATATAGGGGGGATATAGGGGGGATATAGGGGGGATATAGGGGGGATATAGGGGGGGATATAGGAGGGGATATAGGGGGGGTATGGGGCGGATAAAGGGGATGTATAGGGGCTATAGGCACCCATAGGGGACACTCTGGGAGCCTTGGCCCGGGAGGGGGCGTGGCCGAGCTCACCTGGGCGGGGGGGCGTGGCCAAGCTCGGCCGCCACCTGGTCGCGTTCCTGCTCCGCCCGGCGCCGGGAATGCTGGGCCGCCCGCACCGCCTGTGGGCGGGGCCAGCATGGACACGCCCCCGGGCACGCCCACAGAGCCACGCCTGCCAGCTGCTTTAGCCCCGCCCATTGTTCCGTAGCCATGCCCCCAGCGGCAATAGCCCCGCTCTTTGCTGCTTAGCCCCGCCCCAACCACAATAGCCACACCCATAGTCGTTAGCTCCACCCACTGGTTGTTATAGCCCCGCCCATTGAGTATTAGCCCCGCCCAACTACTATAGCCACGCCCATTGCTCTGTATCCCCGCCCCAGCC
The DNA here is from genome assembly GCF_963513975.1 of Fringilla coelebs. NCBI lineage: Eukaryota > Metazoa > Chordata > Aves > Passeriformes > Fringillidae > Fringilla > Fringilla coelebs. The sequence goes on from NC_140062.1 coordinate 785,177, forward strand.
GCAAAAGCAGCGCCCATTGCCAATGGCCCCGCCCCTCGCCTTAGCCCCGCCCACCTGTCGCAGCCGCTCCAGCTCCGCCCCCCGTGCCCGGCACTGAGACTCCGCCTCCTGAGCCCGGAGCTCCGCCCCCAGCTTGGCAGCGCGAGCGGCCTCCAGCTCCGCCCACAGCACCTGCCCCGCCTCCTGCAGGGGGCGGGGTCAGCATCAGGCCACGCCCACATACCTGACCCCGCCCACTGTACTACCACCCAATCACAGCTGCAGAAACTTCAGACCCCGCCCCCTTCTGCCAGACCACGCCTGCTTAGCCCCAAATTAGCCACACCCATCCTGACCCCGCCTATTCCAGAGGCTCCACCCCCCTCAGGACCCTCCCTCACAGGCCACACCCCCTAGCCACACCCTTCCCCCCATCTTTCAGAGGCCCCGCCCCCTCAGCCCCCAGGCCCCGCCCACCTGCTGCAGGCGCAGCCGCTCCTTGGCCCGGTCCAGGGCCCGACAGGCTCCGCCCACCCGGGCCTGGGCTCCGCCCACCGCGATCTCCAGCGCCCGCAGGGCCCCGCCCTCCATCAGGCTCCGCCCACGTTCAGCCGCCAGGCTCCGCCCCAGTGCCGCCACCTGATTGGGCAGGGCGTGATTGACATTCCCGCTCTCCAGTGATTGACAGCTCCAAGCTCCGCCCCCACCGTGAGGGACCTCCCCCTGTCCTGCCCACTTGGGTGATTGACAGCCACATGTCCCACCCCCTCCACCTAGAGAGGCGGGGTCAGGCTGTTACTGACAGGTTCTGGCCCCGCCCCCTCCTCAAGCCCCGCCCACCTGGCTGCTGAGGTCACGAAGCTCCGCCTCCAGGTCCCGCCGGTGCTGAGCCTGTGGGGGCAGGGGGGATTTGGGGGTGGGGGTCCCGAAAGTCCCAAAAATCCCAAAATTCCCAAAATTCATTTAAAAAAATCCCCAAAATCCCAAAATTCCCAAAAATCCCCAAAATCCCAAAATTCACAAAGATTCCAAAAATCCCCAAAATTCCAAAATTCAAAAAAATCAAAAAAATCCCCAAAATTCCCAAAATTCACAAAAATCCCCCAAAATCACAAAATTCACGAAAATGAAAAAAAATCCCCAAAATTCCGAAATTCCCAAAAATCAAAAAAATCCCCAAAATCCCCAAAATCCCAAAATTCCCCAAATTCACAAAATTCACAAAAATCCCCAAAATTCACAAAATTCACAAAATTCACAAAAATCCCCCAAAATCACAAAATTCACGAAAATGAAAAAAATCCCCAAAATCCCCAAATTCCCAAAATTCACAAAATCACAAAAATGAAAAAAATCCCCAAAATCCCCCCAAACCCCCCAAATCCCAAAATTCCCAAAATCCCCAAATCCCCCAAATTCCCAAAATTCACAAAAATCATAAAAATGAAAAAAAATCCCCAAAATCCCCCAAATCCCCCCAAATCCCAAAATTCCCAAAATTCCAAAGATCTCAAAAATCTGGGGGCTCTCAAAATCTGGGGGGGGGTCTCAAAATCCGGGGGGGGCTCCCCAATTTCTCGGGGGGTCCCGGGGGGGTCGCGGGAATTCGGGGTGTCCAGAGGGCCCCAAATTCCCGGGGAACCCCAAAGTTTGGGGGGGTCCCGGGCGTTTGGGGGGGGTCCCAAAATCCGGGGGGTCCCCGGGATTGTCCGTGGATGGGGGGGATGTGTCCGTTCCCACGGGGGGGGAGGGGCGCTCAGGGCTTCGTGTCCCTGTCCCCTCCCCGTGTCGCTGTGTCCCTGTCTCTGTCGCTGTCCCTGTCCCTGTCCCCTCCCCGTGTCGCTGTCCCGTGTCCCTGTCGCTGTCCCTGTCGCTGTCCCTGTCGCTGTCCCCTCCCCGTGTCGCTGTCCCTGTCGCTGTCCCCATCCCGTGTCGCTGTCCCTGTCGCTGTCCCCGCTGTCCCCTCCCCGTGTCGCTGTCCCTGTCGCTGTCCCCGCCCCGTGTCCCCATTCCAGCCGGGGGCCGCCGAGGGGGCTCCGGGGGTCCCGAGCCAAAGGGAGGGGGGGGAGGGGCTGGGATCCCCCAAACGCCGGGACCCCTCCCCTCCCCCCTCCCCTCCCCCCCTCCCCCGGCACTTGGGGGGTCCCCAGCGTCACCTGAGCCCCCCAAGCCCCCCACCCGTCCTCCCCTCCCCCACCTGTGGGTCCCTGGGGTCCCTCCCCCCACCTGTGGGTCCCCTCACCTGGGGGTCTCTCCCCTCACCTGGGGGTCCCCGGGTCCCCCCTCACCTGTGCCAGCCGGGGGTGGCTCCGCTGTCCCCCGTTGTCCCCCGTGTCCATCATGGCTCAAACCGGGGGGGGCTCTGGAGCAGCAGAGACCCCTCCCCAAAATCAGCCCCGGGATGGGACCCCCGACCCCTCCCCCAAACACCTCCGGGTCCCCCTGTCCCCCCCCGTGTCCCCTCCGTGTCCCCCCCGTGTCCCTCCCCGTGTCCCCCCCGTGTCCCCTCACCTGTCCCCCCCGTGTCCCTCACCTGTCCCCCCCCGTGTCCCCCCCGTGTCCCCTCCCGTGTCCCTCACTTGTCCCACCCGTGTCCCCCCCCGTGTCCCCTCCGTGTCCCACCCCGTGTCCCCTCACCTGTCCCCCCCGTGTCCCCTCCCGTGTCCTCCCCCGTGTCCCCCCCGTGACCCCTCCCGTGTCCCCTCATCTGTCCCCCCCCGTGTCCCTCCCGTGTCCCCACCGTGTCCCCCCCCGTGTCCCTCCCGTGTCCCCTCACCTGTCCCCTCCCGTGTCCCCTCACCTGTCGCTGCCGGTGCCACCCTGCCCGTGTGACAGCCGAGTGGCACCGCCGATGGCACCGCCGGTGGCACCGCGCCCCTCCCCCCGGGCTGTCCCCTCCCCCCCGGGCTCCGGTGTCGCCGCCACCCCCGCCCGAGGGGACGCGGCTGTGGCGGGGCAGCGCCACCGGAATCGGGGTGGCACCGCTGTCCCCGCCCGGCGACAGCGCGGAATGCGGGTGGCACCCCCGCCCCGGGGGACACGGGTGTGCCGGGGCACCCCGAATCTGGGTGTCACCCCTGCCCCGGGGGACACGGGTGACACAGGAACATCCCAAATTGGGGTGTCACCTTTGGGTGTCACCCCCGCCCCGGGGGACGCAGGTGTGCCGGGGCACCCCGGATCTGGGTGTCACCCCTGCCCCGGGGGACACAGGTGACAGCACAGGTCAGGTGCCACCCCCACCTGAGGGGACACAGGTGACAGCACAGGTCAGGTGTCACTGTCACTGAGGGGACACAGGTGTCACGGGACACCCAAATTTGGGTGTCACCCCTGCCCCAGGGGACACAGGTGTCACGGGACACCCCGAATCTGAGTGTCACCCCCACTCCAGGGGACACAGGTGTGCCGGGGTACCCCGAATTTGGGTGTCACCCCCACCTGAGGGGACACAGGTGACAGCACAGTCCAGGTATCACTGTCACTGAGGGGACACAGGTGTCACAGGACACCCCGGGATTTCAGTGTCACCCCTGCCCCAGGGGACACGGGTGTGACAGGGCACCCCGAATTTGGGTGTCACCCCTGCCCCGGGGGACACAGGTGACAGCACAGGTCAGGTGACACGGGTGTCACAGCACAGCTCAGGTGTCACCCCTGTCCCTGCCCAGGTGACACAGGTGACACACAGGTGACACTCAGGTGACACAGGTGACAGAGGTGACACACAGGTGACACACAGGTGACACAGGTGTGACACAGGTGACACACAGGTGACACAGGGGTGGCACAGGTGACCCTCAGGTGTCCCAGGACGCCCCAGAATTTGGGAGCCACCCAAGGGGGGAACGCTGGGCTGGGATGGCACCTGTGACATCACCTGGGATGTCACCTGGGATGTCACCTGGGATGTCATCTGGGATGTCACCTGGGATGTCACCTTGCCAGCTGGGATGGGGGCAGGGCATGGCAGCAGTAGTGACGTCACTGCAGTGGGTGTGACGTCACTGTGCCGGGTGTGACGTCACGGTGTTGGGTGTGATGTCACGGTTGTGGCCGTGACATTACTGTGATGTGTGTGAGGTCACGGTGGTGGGCGTGACATCGCCATGCTGGGTGTGATGTCACAATGATGGGTGTGACGTCACGGTGTTGAGTGTAACGTCACTGTGCCGGGTGTGACGTCACTGTACTGGATGTGACGTCACAGTGGTGGGTGTGACATCATGGTGCCGGGTGTGACGTCACAGTGGTGGGTGTGACGTCACTGTCATGTGTGTGACGTCACAATGCTGGGTGTGACATCACTGTGCCAGGTGTGACCTCATGGTGCTGGGTGTGACATCACTCTGCTGGGTGTGACGTCATCATGCTGGGTGTGATGTCATGGTGCTGGGTGTGACGTCACTGTCGTGGGTGTGATGTCACCGTGATGTGTGTGACATCATGGTGATGGGTGTGATGTCACCGTGCAGGGTGTGATGTCACAATGATGGACATGATGTCATGGTGCTGGGTGTGAGGTCACGGCAGTGGGCGTGACATCGCCGTGCTGGGCATGACGTCACAGTGGTGGGTGAGACGTCATGGTGCTGGGTGTGACGTCACGGTGTTGGGTGTGACGTCACTGTACTGGATGTGACGTCACAGTGGTGGGTGAGACGTCACGGTGCTGGGTGTGACGTCACGGTGTTGGGTGTGAGGTCACAGTGGTGGGTGTGACGTCATGGTGGTGTGTGTGATGTCACAGTGCTGGCTGTGACATCACCGCGCAGGCTGTGACGTCACAATGCTGGGTGTGACATCATGGGGTGGATGTGACGTCACGGTGGTGGGTGTGACGTTGCCATGATGACTGTGACGTCACAATGCTGGGCGTGACATCACGGTCATTGGTGTGACGTCACTGTGCTAGGCGTGACGTCACAATGCTGGGCGTGACGTCACGGTGTGGGGTGTGATGTCACAGTGCTGGGTGTGACGTCACACTGGCAGACGTGACGTCACAGTGATGTGTGTGATGTCATGGTTGTGGCCGTGACATCACTGTGATGTGTGTGATGTCACAGTGCTGGGCGTGACGTCACAGTAGTGAGTGTGATGTCATAGTGCTGGGTGTGACATCACGGTGATGGGTGTGATGTCACCGTGCAGGGTGTGATGTCACAATGGTGGACATCACGTCACGGTGCTGGGTGTGACGTCACAGGGGTGGGTGTGACGTCACTGTGCCAGGTGTGACCTCAAGGTGCTGGGTGTGTTATCACTCTGCTGTGTGTGACGTCGCCGTGCTGGGTGTGATGTCATGGTGCTGGGTGTGATGTCACACTGGTGGGCGTGACATCACTGTGATGTGTGTGATGTCATGGTTGTGGCCGTGATGTCACTGTCATGTGTGTGACGTCACGGTGCTGGGTTTGACGTCACGGTCGTGGGCGTGACGTCACGGTGGTGGGTGTGATGTCCCCGTGATGGGTGTGACATCATGGTGATCGGTGTGACGTCACCGTGCAGAGTGTGATGTCACAATTATGGACATGATGTCATGCTGCTGGGAGTGACGTTGCGGTGGTGGGTACGACATCGCCGTGGTGGGCGTGATGTCACAGGGCTGGGTGTGATGTCATAGGGCGGGGTGTGACATCACAATGATGGACGTGACGTCACCGTGTTGGGTGTGATGTCACTCTCCTCGGTGTGACATCACCGTGCTGGGTATGACGTCACTGTGCTGGGTGTGACGTCACCATACTGGATGTGACGTCACAGTGGTGGGCGTGACGTCACGGTGGTGGCCGTGACATCGCCATGCTGGGCGATGTCACAGGGGTGGGTGTGATGTAATAGTGGCGGGTGTGACATCACTGTGATGTGTGTGACATCACAATGCTGGGTGTGATGTCACTTTACTGGATGTGACGTCACGGTGCTGGGCATGACGTCACAGTGGTGGGTGTCATGTTATGGTTGGGATTTGACATCATGGTGGTGGGTGTGACGTCACTGTGCCAGGTGTGACGTCATGATGCTGGGTGTGACATCACACTCGCAGCCGTACATCACTGTGATGTGTGTGACGTCATGGCTGTGGCCGTGATGTCACTGTCATGTGTGTGACGTCACGGTGCTGGGTGTGACGTCACTGTCGCGGGTGTGATGTCACCGTGATGTGTGTGACATCATGGTGATGGGTGTGATGTCACCGTGCAGGGTGTGATGTCACAATGATGGACATGACGTCATGGTGCTGGGTGTGAGGTCATGGCGGTGGGCGTGACATCGCCGTGCTGGGCGTGATGTCACAGGGCAGGGTGTGACGTCACAATGCTGGGTGTGACGTCATGGTGTTGGGTGTGACGTCACAATGCTGGGTGTGACGTCATGGTGTTGGGTGTGACGTCACTGTACTGGATGTGACATCACAGTGGTGGGCGTGACGTCACAGTGGTGGGCGTGACGTCACTGTGCCGAGTGTGACGTCACAGTAGTGTGTGTGATGTCATAGTGCTGGTTGTGACATCACCACACAGGGTGTGACGTCACAATGCTGGGCGTGATGTCATGGTGTGGATGTGATGTCACAGTGGTGGGTGTGACAATGCCATGATGACTGTGACGTCACAATGCTGGGCGTGACATCACGGTCATTGGTGTGACGTCACTGTGCTGGGTGTGATGTCACGGTACTGGGCGTGACGTCACGGTGTTGGGTGTGATGTCACAGTTCTGGATGTGACATCATGGTAGTGAGTGTGATGTCATAGTGGTGGATGTGCTCTCACAATGCTGGGTGTGACGTCACTGTGATGGGTGTGATGTCACTGTGCGGGGTGTGACGTCACGGTGCTGGATGTGACGTCACAGTGGTGGGTGTGACGTCATGGTGCTGGGTATGACGTCACTATGCTGGGCGTGACATTGGGGAGGTGGGTGTGACATCACCGTGCTGGGTGTGATGTAATGGTTTGGATGTGACGTCATGGTGCTGGGTGTGACGTCATAGTGCTGGGTGTGATGTCATGGTGTGGATGTGACGTCACGGTGGTGGGTGTGTCGTTGCCGTGATGAGTGTGACGTCACTATGCTGGGCGTGATGTCACTATGCCGGGTGTGACCTCATGGCGCTGGGTGACATCACGGTGCTGGGTGTGACATCACTGTGCCAGGTGGGACGTCATGGTGCTGGGTGTGACGTCACAGTAGTAGGCGTGACATCACGGTAATGAGTGTGACATCACAGTGGTGGTTGTGACATCACGGTCATTGGTGTGACGTCACTGTGCTGGGCGTGACATCACTCTGCTTGGTGTGACATCACCGTGCTGGGTGTGACGTCACTGTGCTGGGCGTGACATCACCATGCTGGGTGTGACGTCACGGTGCTGGGTGTGATGTAATGGTTTGGATGTGACGTCATGGTGCTGGGTGTGACATCATAGTGCTGGGTGTGATGTCACCATGCTGGGCGTGATGTCACGGTGGCGTGCGTGATGTCATAGTGCTGGGTGTGATGTCACAGTAGTAGGCGTGACATCACGGTAGTGAGTGTGACGTCACAGTGGTGGTTGTGACATCACGGTCATTGGTGTGACGTCACTGTGCTGGGTGTGCTGTCACAACGCTGGGTGTGATGTCACTGTTCTGGGTGTGATGTCACTGCTGGGTGTGATGTCGCAGTGGTGGGTGTGACGTCACTAGGCTGGGTGTGACGTCACTGTTCTGGGTGTGACATCACTCTACTTGGTGTGACATCACAGTGCTGGGTGTGACGTCACTGTGCTGGGTGTGATATCAAGGTGGTGGGTGTGACGTCACAGTGCTGGGTGTGATGTCATGGTGGTGGGTGTGATATCAAGGTGGTGGGTGTGCTGTCACTGTGCTGGGTGTGACGTCACCGTGCTGGGTGTGACGTTGTGGTGCTGGATGTGACATCACAGTGGTGGGTGTGACGTCATGGTGCTGGGTGTGATGTCATAGTGCTGGGTGTGAAATCACAATGCTGGGCGTGACGTCACGGTGCTGGGCGTGATGTCACAGTGCTGGGTGTGATGTCACAGTGCTGGGTGTGATGTCACTGTGCTGGGTGTGACGTCACCATGCTGGGTGTGGCGTCACTGTACTGGCTGTGACGTCACTGCGCCGGGTGTGACGTCATGGTGCTGGGTGTGATGTCACCGTGCTGGGTGTGACGTCATGGTAGTGAGCGTGACGTCATGGTGCTGGGTGTGATGTCACCATGGATGGACACTGACCAGGAGGGGTCACCAGGGTCCCTCTGGTGACATTGGGGTCCCCCTGGGGACATTGGTGACACCGGGGTCCTTTTGGTGACACTGGGGTCCCTTTGGGGTCCCTTTGGTGACACTGGGGTCCCTTTGGGGTCCCTTTGGTGACACTGGGGTCTTTTTGGTGGCACTGGGGTCCCTCTGGAGATATTGGGGTCCCTTTGGTGGCACTGGGGTCCCTCTGGTGGCACTGCGGACCCCCTGGGGTCCCTTTGGGGACATTGGGGTCCCTTTGGTGACCCTGGGGTCCCTTTGGTGACACTGGGGGGTCCCTTTATGGTCATTGGGGGGGTCCCTCTGGAGACACTGGGGTCCCTTTGGGGACATTGCTGTCCCCCTGGGGTCCCTTTGGTGACACTGGGGTCCTTTTGGTGACATTGGTAACACCGGGGTCCCTTTGGTGACATTGGGGTCCCTTTGGTGGCACTGGGGGGTCCCTTTGGTGACACTGGGGTTCCCCTGGGGTCCCTTTGGTGACATTGGGGTTCCTTTGGTGGCACTGGGGTCCCTCTGGTGACCCCGGGGTCCCTCTGGTGGCACTGGGGTCCCTTTGGTGACTTTGGGGTCCCTCTGGTGACCCCGGGGTCCCTTTGGGGCCCTGCAGCCCCCCGGCCGCCAGGGGGCGCCCCGCGCCGCGCGGCCGCTCTCCCGTCTCTATGGTCGCTCTATGGCGGGCGGCGGCGCGCGGGGCCCCTCTCTATGACCCGCTTCCGCTCCGCCGCGGCGGAAGTGACGTCAGAGAGCGGCGGCGGCGGCGGCGGGAGCCGGAGCGAGGTGTGGGGGAGGGGCCGGGCGGGATTCGGCGGGTGGGGGAGGGGAAGGGTCGGGCCGGGAGGTCCCGAGGGGTCCCGGGGGGGGGCGGGAACCGGCTCGGGGGGTCCCGCCTGTCGTGACAGCCCGGGGAACATCCGCTGTCCCTCGGGGTGACGTCATCGGCGCGCGGTGACGTCACGCGGGGTGTCCTCCCCAGCCGCGGTGACGTCACGTGGGGTGTCCCCCAGCCCCGTGTCCCCTGTCCCCAGGTCCCGCCAGCCCGGCGGGGCCGTGTCCGTCTGTCCCGCTGTCCCGGTGTCCCTCTGTCCTTCTGTCCCTCTGTCCCGCTGTCCCTCTGTCCCCGTGTCCCTCTGTCCCTCTGTCCCCGTGTCCCTCTCTCCCTCTGTCCCGCTGTCCCTCTGTCCCCACTGTCCCTGTGTCCCACTGTCACTGCCATCTCTGTGACCCCGTGTTCCCACTGTCACCTGTCCCCATTGTCCCCATTGTCCCCACAGGTGTCCCAGTGTCCCCACAGTGTCCCCACAGTGTCCCCATTGTCCCCACAATGTCCCCATTGTCCCCATGGTCCCCGCAGTGTCCCGCCATGCCGGAGGCCGTGCACTACATCCACCTGCACAACTTCCCCATTGTCCCCATTGTCCCCATTGTCCCCATTGTCCCCATTGTCCCCATTGTCCCCTATCCCCGCAATGTCCCCATTGTCCCCATTGTCCCCACAGTGTCCCCATTATCCCCACTGTCCCCACAATGTCCCCATTGTCCCTTTTCCCCGGTGTCCCCCATTATCCCCATTGTCCCCACAGTGTCCCCAATGTCCCCATTGTCCCCACAGTGTCCCCGCCATGCCGGAGGCCGTGCACTACATCCACCTGCACAACTTCCCCATTGTCCCCATTGTCTCCATTGTCCCCATTATCCCCTATCCCTGCAATGTCCCCATTGTCCCCATTGTCCCCTGTCCCCACAATGTCCCCATTGTCCCCACAGTGTCCCCACAATGTCCCCATTGTCCCCACAATGTCCCCACTGTCCCCACAGTGTCCCGCCATGCCGGAGGCCGTGCACTACATCCACCTGCACAACTTCCCCATTGTCCCCATTGTCCCCTATCCCTGCAATGTCCCCATTGTCCCCACAATGTCCCCATTGTCCCCATTGTCCCTTTTCCCCAGTGTCCCCCATTGTCCCCATTATCCCCTGTCCCCTCAGTGTCCCCATTGTCCCCACTGTCCCCGCAGTGTCCCCGCCATGCCGGAGGCCGTGCACTACATCCACCTGCACAACTTCCCCATTGTCCCCATTGTCCCTGCAGTGTCCCCATTGTCCCTGTTCCCTGGTGTCCCCACAGTGTCCCCATTGTCCCCATTGTCCCCACAGGTGTCTGTCCCCTCCCGCCATGCCGGAGGCCGTGCACTACATCCACCTGCACAACTTCCCCATTGTCCCCCATTGTCCCCTATCCCTGCAATGTCCCCACAATGTCCCCATTGTCCCCACTGTCCCCACAATGTCCCCATTGTCCCCACAGTGTCCCGCCATGCCGGAGGCCGTGCACTACATCCACCTGCACAACTTCCCCATTGTCCCCATTGTCCCCATTGTCCCCATTGTCCCTTTTCCCCGGTGTCCCCCAGTGTCCCCCATTATCCCCTGTCCCCACAGTGTCCCCACAATGTCCCCATTGTCCCCACAGTGTCCCTGCTGTCCCGCCATGCCAGAGGCCGTGCACTACATCCCCCTGCACAACTTCCCCATTGTCCCCATTGTCCCCATTATCCCCTGTTCCCACAGTGTCCCCATTGTCCCCACTGTCCCCACAGTGTCCCCGTGCTGTCCCGCCATGCCGGAGGCCGTGCACTACATCCACCTGCACAACTTCCCCATTGTCCCCATTGTCCCCATTGTCCCCATTGTCCCCATTGTCCCTGTTCCCTGGTGTCCCCCATTATCCCCATTATTCCCTGTCCCCTCAGTGTCCCCATTGTCCCCACAGTGTCCCCGCCATGCCGGAGGCCGTGCACTACATCCACCTGCACAACTTCAGCCGCTCTCTGCTGGAGACGCTCAACGGGCAGCGCGTGCGCGGCCACTTCTGCGACGTGACCGTGCGCATCCGCGAGGCCTCGCTGCGCGCCCACCGCTGCGTGCTGGCCGCCGGCAGCCCCTTCTTCCACGACAAGCTCAGCCTGGGCCACTCGGCCATCGAGGTGCCGCCCGTGGTGCCCTCGGCCGCCGTGCGCCAGCTGGTCGAGTTCCTCTACAGCGGCAGCCTGGTGGTGGCCCAGTCCGAGGCGCTGCACATCCTCACCGCCGCCTCCGTGCTGCAGATCAAGACCGTCATCGACGAGTGCACGCAGATCATCTCGCAGGCCCGCGGCCCCGCCAAGGCCGTGGCGGCTCCCTCGGACCCGGCGCCGGCGTTGTCGCCGTCGTTGTCGCCGCCGCTGGTGGCGCCCGAGCCGGACGGGCCCGGCGGGCACAGCCGCAAGCAGCGGCAGCCGCTGCGCCTGGCGCCCGCCGCGCTCAAGGAGGAGCGCCCCGAGGAGGAGGAGGAGGAGGAGGAGGAGGAGGAGGATGAGGAAGCAGAGGATGAAGGAGCCCGCCGGGAAGGCGGCGTGGCAGCCCCGCCGTCCTTCCCCGGCCCGGAGCCGCCGCCGTTCCCGGAGCCGCCGCCGTTCCCGGAGCCGCCGTTCCTGCCGCCCTGGGACGGGCGCGCCCGGGCGGCTCCCGGCGGGGAAGGGTTCGGGTTCGGGGCACCCCCGGCGCTGGCGCCGCCCCACCGGGGGTCGCTGGAGGGGGGGGGAGGCGGCGCGGGCCCCCCGGCGCCCCCCGGAGCCCCCCAGCGCGGGGCGCAGCCACCCCCGTACCAGTGCGGGCACTGCCAGAAGAGCTTCAGCTCCCGCAAGAACTACAGCAAGCACATGTTCATCCACTCGGGTGAGCAACACTGGGGACAGCGGGGACATGGGGACAGGGCTGGGGACATGGGGACAGGGCTGGGGACATGGGGACAGGGCGGGCATTGCCAGAAGAGCTTCAGCTCCCGCAAGAACTACAGCAAGCACATGTTCATCCACTCGGGTGAGCACCAACGGGGGACACGGTGGGGACACGGGGACAGGGAGGGGGACATGGGGACAGGGCTGGGGACACGGCTGGGGACATGGGGACAGGGCGGGCACTGCCAAAAGAGCTTCAGCTCCCGCAAGAACTACAGCAAGCACATGTTCATCCACTCGGGTGAGCACCGGGGACACGGTGGGGACGTGGGGACAGGGAGGGGGACACGGTGGGGACATGGGGACAGGGAGGGGGACACGGCTGGGGACATAGCTGGGGACATGGGGACATGCATGGGGACATGGCTGGGGACACGGTGGGGGACACAGTGGGGGACACAGCTGGGGGTCCTGGGGACACAGCTGGGGGTCCAAGGGCCCCGTTATGGCCCAGGTTGACCTGATCCAATCTAGGGTGACCCACACTGACCCACACTGACCCACACTGACCCACACTGACCCACATTGACCCACACTGACCCACACTGACCCACACTGACCCACAATGACCTCTACCAACCCACACTGCCCGCTCCTGCCCCACAGCGCCCAGTCCTGCCCCATGGCACCCAGCCCTGCCCCACAGTGCCCAGCCCTGCCCCACAGTGCCCATTCCTGCCCCATGGCGCCCATTCCTGCCCCACAGTGACCATTCCTGCCCCACAGCGCCCAGCCCTGCCCCACACTGCCCGCTCCTGCCCCACAGCGCCCAGTCCTGCCCCACAGTGACCAGTCCTGCCTCACACTGACCTGTACCATCCCGCACTGCTCACTCCTGCCCCACACCGACTCCAGCTGCCCCACAGCACCCAGCCCTGCCCCACAGCGCCCAGCCCTGCCCCACACCAACTCCAGCTGCCCCACACCGACTCCAGCTGCCCCACACCAACTCCAGCTGCCCCACACTGCCCCACACCAACTCCAGCTGCCTCGCACTGACCAGTCTTGCTCCACACTGACCAGTCCTGCCCCACATTGACTCCAGCTGCCCCACACCGCCTCCAGCTGCCCCACAGTGACTCCAGCTGCCCCTCTGCCCCCCGGCAGGTGAGAAGCCCCACCAGTGCTCGGTCTGCTGGCGCTCCTTCTCGCTGCGGGACTCCCTGCTGAAGCACATGGTGACGCACACGGGCGTGCGCGCCTTCCAGCGCCCCACACTGCCCCACACTGCCCCACGGCACCCAGCCCTGCCCCACAGTGCCCATTCCTGCCCCACAGTGCCCATTCCTGCCTCACACTGACCTGTACCAACCCGCACTGCTCACTCCTGCCCCACACCGACTCCAGCTGCCCCACATTGCCCCACAGATCCCATTCCTGCCCCACAGCGCCCAGCCCTGCCCCACACCACCTCCAGCTGCCTCGCATTGACCAGTCCTGCTCCACACTGACCATTCCTGCCCCACACTGCCTCCAGCTGCCCCACACTGCCTCCAGCTGCCCCACAGCGCCCATTCCTGCCCCACACTGACTCCAGCTGCCCCACAGTGCCCATTCCTGCCCCACACCGACTCCAGCTGCCCCACACCGACTCCAGCTGCCCCACAGCGCCCATTCCTGCCCCACACCGACTCCAGCTGCCCCACACCGACTCCAGCTGCCCCACAGCGCCCATTCCTGCCCCACACCGACTCCAGCTGCCCCACACCGACTCCAGCTGCCCCACAGTGCCCAGCCCTGCCCCACAGTGCCCATTCCTGCCTCACACTGACCTGTACCAACCCGCACTGCTCACTCCTGCCCCACACCGACTCCAGCTGCCCCACACTGACTCCAGCTGCTCCACACTGCCCCACACTGCCCTGTCCTGCCCCACAGTGACTCCAGCTGCCCCTCTGCCCCCCGGCAGGCGAGAAGCCCCACCAGTGCTCGGTCTGCTGGCGCTCCTTCTCGCTGCGGGACTACCTGCTGAAGCACATGGTGACGCACACGGGCGTGCGCGCCTTCCAGCGCCCCACACTGCCCCACACTGACCCACAGCGCCCAGCCCTGCCCCACACTGCCCCACGGCGCCCAGCCCTGCCCCACAGCACCCAGCCCTGCCCCACAGCACCCAGCCCTGCCCCACACTGCCCCACGGCACCCAACCCTGCCCCACAGTGCCCATTCCTGCCCCACACTGACCTGTACCAACCTGCACTGCTCACTCCTGCCCCACACCGACTCCAGCTGCCCCACACTGCCCCACACCGCCCTGTCCTGCCCCACACTGACTCCAGCTGCCCCACACTGCCCCATAGTGCCCAGTCCTGCCCCACAGCGCCCAGCCCTGCCCCACAGCGCCCAGCCCTGCCCCACAGTGATCTCTACCAACCCACATTGACCTGTACCAACCCGCACTGCTCACTCCTGCCCCACACTGACTCCAGCTGCCCCACAGTGCCCCATAGTGCCCAGTCCTGCCCCACAGTGACTCCAGCTGCCCCACAGTGCCCCACAGTGCCCAGTCCTGCCCCACAGTGACTCCAGCTGCCCCACAGTGCCCCACAGTGCCCAGTCCTGACTCACACTGACCTGTACCAACCCGCACTGCTCACTCCTGCCCCACACCGACTCCAGCTGCCCCACACTGCCCTGTCCTGCCCCACAGTGACTCCTGCTTCTCATTTGCCCCCCGGCAGGTGAGAAGCCCCACCAGTGCTCGGTCTGCTGGCGCTCCTTCTCGCTGCGGGACTACCTGCTGAAGCACATGGTGACGCACACGGGCGTGCGCGCCTTCCAGTGCGGCGTCTGCTGCAAGCGCTTCACGCAGAAGAGCTCGCTGAACGTGCACATGCGCACGCACCGCCCCGAGCGCCTGCAGTGCCGCCTCTGCTCCCGGGCATTCTCACACCGCACCCTCCTGGAGCGGCACGCCGCCGCCTCGCACCCCGGGACACAGCCGGGGACGGCGACGATGGGGACGGCGTTGGGGACACGGACAGGGACGGCGACCATGGGGACAGCGACGATGGGGACAGCACCGGGGACAGCGCCAGGGACACAGTTGGGGACACCGCCAGGGACAGCGACAATGGGGACACAGCCGGGGACACAGCTGGGGACAGCGACGATGGGGACAGCGCCTGGGACACAGCTGGGGACAGCGCTGGGGACACTGCCAGGGACACAGCCAGGGACAGCGACGATGGGAACGCAGCCGGGGACAGCGACACTGGGGACACAGCCGGGGATGCGGATGGGGACGGCGACGATGGGGACACAGCCAGGGACAGCGCTGGGGACACAGCTGGGGACAGCAACGATGGGGACACCGCCGGGGACACAGTTGGGGGCAGCAACGCTGGGGACACAGCTGGGGACAGCGACGCTGGGGACAGCTCTGGGGACACAGTTGGGTACAGTGACAGTGGGGACACAGCTGGGGACAGCGCTGGGGACACAGCTGGGGACAGTGACAGTGGGGACAGCGCTGGGGACAGCGATGTTGGGGACAGCACCGGGGACAGCAACGCTGGGGACAGCACCAGGGACAGCTCCGGGGACACAGCTGGGGACACAGTTGGGGACACGGCCGGGGACAGCAACGTTGGGGACAGCACCGGGGACGGTATTGGGGACACAGCTGGGGACCGTGGCGCTGGGGACAGCGGCACTGGGGACAGCACCGGGGACAGCGTCGGGGACATCGCCGGGGACACAGTTGGGGACAGTGACACTAGGAACACAGCCAGGGACAGTGACACTGGGGACTGCGCTGGGGACACCGCCGGGGACACAGTTGGGGACAGCGCTGGGGACACGGCCAGGGACAGCGACGTTGGGGACTCAGCTGGGGACAGTGTTGGGGACACAGCTGGGGACAGCGACGCTGGGGACAGCACAGGGGACAGCGCTGGGGACATCGCTGGGACCACCAGGGCCACCGCCGGGGCCACCACCGGGGCCACCGCCCGGGCTGCCACCGGGGACACCGCTGGGGACACCGCTGGGACCAGCGCCACCACTGGGACCATCACCAGGGCCACCAGCCGGGCTGCCACTGGGGCCACCACCAGGGCCACCGTCTGGGCTGTCACTGGGACCGCCAGCTGCGCTGCCACCGGGGCCAGCAGCGGGGGTGACAGCGGGGCCACCGCCGGAGGCCGCAGCGGGGACCTGGGTGGACGTGGCGGGAGCTGGCCCCGCTCACACGGGCTGAGGAGGGGCTGTCACCCCGGATTCCCTAAAAACCCTCTGATGGTGACATTCCTACAAAGAACTTTGTCACCCCGGATTCCCTAAAAACCTTCTGATGGTGACATTCCTACAAAGAACTTTGTCACCCTGGATTCCCTAAAAGCCCTCTGATGGTGACATTCCTGCAAAGAACTTTTGTCACCCCGGATTTTGAGATTTCCTAAAAACCTTCTGATGGTGACATTCCTACAAAGAACTTTTGTCACCCCGGGTTTTGAGATTTCCTAAAAACCTTCTGATGGTGACATTCCTACAAAGAACTTTTGTCACCCTGGGTTTTGAGATTTCCTAAAAGCCTCTGATGGTGACATTCCTGCAAAGAACTTTGTCACCCTGGATTCCCTAAAAACCTTCTGATGGTGACATTCCTACAAAGAACTTTTGTCACCCTGGATTTCCTAAAAGCCTCTGATGGTGACATTCCTACAAAGAACTTTGTCACCCTGGAATTTGAGATTTCCTAAAAACCTTCTGATGGTGACATTCCTGCAAAGAACTTTGTCACCCTGGATTTCCTAAAAGCCTTCTGATGGTGACATTTTTGGGAAGAACTTTTGTCACCCTGGATTTTGAGATTTCCTAAAACTTTCTGATGGTGACATTCCTGCAAAGAACTTTGTCACCCTGGAATTTGAGATTCCCTAAAAGCCTCTGATGGTGACATTCCTGCAAAGAACTTTGTCACCCTGGTTTTTTTGAGATTTCCTAAAAGCCCTCTGATGGTGACATTACTGTGAAGAACTTTTGTCACCCTGGAATTTGAGATTTCCTAAAAACCTTCTGATGGTGACATTTTTGGGAAGAACTTTTGTCACCCTGGATTTTTGAGATTTCCTAAAAACCTTCTGATATTGACGTTTTTGTGAAGAACTTTCTCACACACTTTCTGTAAACAACTCATTGTTTACATTCCTCTGTGGAGGACGAGAGAGTTGAGGGACTGTTGGTTAAAGCAGTGTCACTGGAGAGGTGGCACTGTCACTGTCACCCTCCAGTCCACTGTCACCTTTGTGAAACTGTAAATGATGGAGTCAGAAAATAAACTGTCACTTTTCTTCTTCACCCTGAGAGCGGGGTGAGCTTTGGTGTCCTACAGTCACATTTCAGGGCTGGATTTACTGAATTCTCCCCCATTTCAGGGCTTGGATTTACTGAATTCTGCCCCATTTCTGTGCTTGGATTTACTGAATTCTGCCCCATTTCAGGGCTTGGATTTACTGAATTCTGCCCCATTTCAGGGCTTGGATTTACTGAATTCTGCCCCATTTCAGGGCTTGGATTTACTGAATTCTCCCCCATTTCAGGGTTTGGATTTACTGAATTCTGCCCCATTTCTGTGCTTGGATTTACTGAATTCTGCCCCATTTCAGGGCTGGATTTACTGAATTCTGCCCCATTTCAGGGCTTGGATTTCCTGAATTCTGCCCCATTTCAGGGCTTGGATTTACTGAATTCTGCCCCATTTCAGGGTTTGGATTCACTGAATTCTGCCCCATTTCAGGGTTTGGATTTCCTGGATTCTGCCCCCATTTCAGGGTTTGTATTTCCTGGATTCCCCCCATTTCTGTGTTTGGAGTTCCTGATTCTCCCCCATTTCGGGGTTTGGATTTCCTGGATTTACTGAATTCTGCCCCATTTCTGTGCTTGGATTTACTGAATTCTACCCCATTTCAGGGCTTGGAGTTCCTGATTCTCCCCCATTTTGGGGTTTGGATTTCCTGGATTCCCCCTCATTTCGGGGTTTGGATTTCCCGATTCTTCCCCATTTCAGAGTTTGGATTTCCTGGATTTCCTGGATTCTGCCCCATTTCAGGGTTTGGATTTACTGAATTCTCCCCCATTTCAGGGTTTGGATTTCCTGATTCTGCCCCATTTCAGGGCTTGGATTTCCTGGAATTTCCCTCATTTTAATATTTGGATTTGGGGAATTCTGCCCCATTTCAGGGTTTGGATTTCCTGGATCCCCCCTCATTTCAGGGTTTGGATTTCCTGGATTCTGCCCCATTTTAGGGTTTGGATTTCCTGGATTCTGCCCCATTTTAGGGTTTGGATTTACTGAATTCTGCCCCATTTCAGGGTTTGGATTTACTGAATTCTGCCCCATTTCAGGGTTTGGATTTCCTGGATTCCCCCTCATTTCAGGGTTTGGATTTCCTGGATCCCCCCTCATTTCAGGGTTTGGAGTTCCTGGATCCCCCCTCATTTCTGTGCCACCCTGGGTTTTTTGAGATTTTCTAAAATCTGAAATCTTCACCCTGAGAGCGGGGTGTGCGTGTGCTACAGCGACGGGGGGGACTCGGGGGGACACTGGGGACACCGGGGGGACATGGGGGGACACTGGGGGGACATGGGGGGGACACTGAGACACTGGGGGGACATGGTGGGGACATGGGGGGGACACTGGAGGGACATGGTGGGGACATGGGGGTGACACTGAGACACTGGGGGGACGCTGGGGGGACACTGGGGGGACACTGGGGACATGGTGGGACATGATGGGGGGACACCGGGGGGACACTGGGGACATGGGGTGGCACTGGGGGGGACACTGGGGGGACACTGGGGGGACACTGGGGACATGGGGGACACTGGGGGGACACTGGGGGGACACTGGGGACATGGGGTGACACTGGAGGGACTCTGGGGGGACACTGGGGACACTGGAGGGACATGGGGGGACACTGGGGACACTGGGGGGACACCGGGGGGACACTTGGAGGACTCTGGGGGGACACTGGGGACATGGTGGGACACTGAGACACTGGGGGGACACTGGGGACATGGTGGGACATGATGGGGGGACACTGGGGGGACACTGGGGACATGGGGGGACATGGTGGGGACATGGGGGGGGACACTGGGGGGGACACTGGGGGGACACTGGGGACATGGGGGGACACTGGGGGGACACTGGGGACACCGGGGGGACACTGGAGGGACACTGGGGGAGACACTGGGGACATGGTGGGGACATGGGGGGGACACTGGGAGGACACTGGGACACTGGGGGGACACTGAGGACATGGGGTGACACTGAGGGGACACTGGGGACATGGTGGGACATGGCTGGGGGACACTGGGGGGACACTGGGGGGACACTGGGGGGACACTGGGGACACTGGGGGACACTGGGGACATGGTGGGACATGGCTGGGGGACACTGGGGGGACACTGGGGGGACACTGGAGGGACATGGTGGGGGACACTGGGGGGACACTGGGGACATGGGGGGGATGGGAGGGGACTCGGGGTGACCTCAGGGGACACCGGGGGGTGGCACTGGGGGGACACTGGGTGGACCCTGGGGACATGGTGGGACATGGCTGGGGGACACTGAGGACATGAGGGGGACACTGAGACACTGGGGTGACACTGGGGGGACACTGGGGACATGGTGGGGGATGGGAGGGGACTTGGGGTGACCTCAGGGGACACTGGGGGGGGACATGGAGGGACACTGGGGGGACATGGGGAGGGGGGACACTGGGGGGGACACTGGGGACATGGTGGGACATGATGGGGGGACACCGGGGGGACACTGGGGACATGGGGTGGCACTGGGGGGGACACTGGGGGGACACTGGGGACATGGGGGACACTGGGGGGACACTGGGGACACTGGGAGGACACTGGGGACATGGGGGACACTGGGGGGACTCTGGGGGGACACTGGGGACACTGGAGGGACATGGGGAGACACTGGGGACACTGGGGGGACACCGGGGGGACACTGGGGGGACTCTGGGGGGACACTGAGACACTGGGGTGGCACTGGGGGGACACTGGGGACATGGGGAGGGATGGGAGGGGACTTGGGGTGACCTCAGGGGACACTGGGGGGGACATGGGGGGGACACTGGGGGGACACTGGGGAGGGGGGACACTGGGGGGGACACTGGGGACATGGTGGGACATGATGGGGGACACCGGGGGGACACTGGGGACATGGGGTGGCACTGGGGGGGACACTGGGGGGACACTGGGGACATGGGGGACACTGGGGGGACTCTGGGGGGACACTGGGGACACTGGAGGGACATGGGGTGGCACTGGGGACACTGGGGTGGCACTGGGGGGACACTGGGGGGACATGGGGGGGACACTGAGACACTGGGGTGGCACTGGGGGGACACTGGGAACATGGGGGGGGATGGGAGGGGACTTGGGGTGACCTCAGGGGACACTGGGGGGGACATGGAGGGACACTGGGGGGACATGGGGAGGGAGGACACTGGGAGGACACTGGGGGGACACTGGGGACATGGTGGGGACATGGTGGGGACATGGAGGGGACATTGCCCCAGGGCCACCCCCCTCAGCCATTGGCCCCAGTGACCCCCAGTGACCCCCAGTGCTCCCAGTGAGCCCCTCCCAGGGCTCCCAGTGACCCCCAGTGCTCCCAGTAACCCCCTCCCAGTGCTCCCAGTAACCCCCAACAATCCCAGTGACTCCCTCTCAGTGACCCCCAGTGCTCCCAGTAACCCCCAGTTCTCCCAGTGACCCCCAGGGCCCTCCCAGTAACAATTTCCAGTAACTCCCAGTAACAATCCCCAGTAACAATTCCCGGTAACAATTCCCAGTATTCCCAGTATCCCCCAGTAACAATTCCCAGTAACAATTTCTAGTAACAATCCCCAGTATTCCCAGTAACAATTCCCAGTAACAATTCCCAGTATCCCCCAGTATCCTCCAGTATCCCCCAGTAACAATTCCCAGTAACCCCCAGTAACAATTCCCAGTATCCCCCAGTATCCCCCAGTAACAATTCCCAGTAACCCCCAGTAACAATTCCCAGTATCCCCCAGTATCCCCCAGTAACAATTCCCAGTAACAATTCCCAGTATTCCCAGTAACCCCCAGTAACAATTCCCAGTATCCCCCAGTATCCCCCAGTAACAATTCCTGGTAACAATTCCCAGTATCCCCAGTAACAATTCCCAGTATCCCTCAGTAACAGTACCCAGTAACAATTCCCAGTATCCCCCAGTAACAGTACCCAGTAACAATTCCCAGTATTCGCAGTAACAATTCCCAGTAACCCCCAGTAACAATTCCCAGTGCTCCCAGTAACCCCCAGTAATAATTCCCAGTAACAGTTCCCAGTATCCCCAGTAACCCCCAGTATCCCCCAGTAACAATTCCCAGTAACAATTCCCAGTGCTCCCAGTATCCCCCAGTATCCCCAGTAACCCCCAGCACTCCCAGTCCCGCCCCAGTTCTGCTCCCCATTGGCTTGTCCAGCTGCCAATCAGAGTCCTGGCCCCGCCTTCCAGCAGATCGCCGATGCCGATTGGCCGCTCCGTCCAAGAAGTCCCCGCCTTCCCCCGGGCTCTTCGGCCGCCGATTGGCTCAGCTCCTCCCGCTCTACGCTCTGATTGGCCCGTTCGCGTTCACGTGCCGGAGACCCCTTCCCGCCCTATCTCTCCCGCCTGCTCTTCTCCCATTGCTCCCGCGCGCTGTCAATCCCCTCTAATCCCCGCCCTCCATCCCTCCCATTGGTTCCTCTCAACGTCAATCAGCCGGAACGGGCGGTGATTGGCCGCGCGGCGGGGGCGGGGGCGGGAGCAGGAGGCCGTGCCGAGCGTGAGGGGGACGCGGCCGCCATGGCGGTGCCGCAGGCGGCGGCGCTCGGGAGCGGCCCCGGGGCGGCGGGAGCGGAGCCGCCCGAGCCGCTGGGGCTGCTGGAGCTCTGCGGCGCCTGCCGGCAGCGCCTGAGCCCGCAGCGGGAGCCGCGGCTGCTGCCCTGCCTGCACTCGGTGTGCCGCCGCTGCCTCGGGAGCGAGCCCGCGGCCCAGAGCGGGGACGGTGAGGGGAGAGCGGAGAGAGCGGGGGGGACTGGGGATACTGGGGGGACTGGGGGGACTGGGGGGACTGGGAGGGACTGGGGATACGGGGGGACTGGGGATACTGGGGGGACTGGGGGGACTGGGAGGGAGTGGGGATACGGGGGGACTGGGGATACTGGGGGGACTGGGGGATAATGGGGGGACTGGGACTGGGGATACTGGGGAATACTGGGAGGACTGGGGGGACTGGGGATACTGGGAAGGACTGGGGGATACTGGGGGGGACTGGGGATACTGGGGGGACTGGGAGGGACTGGGGATACTGGGGGGATTTGGGATACTGGGGGATACTGGGGGGACTGGGGATACTGGGGGGACTGGGAGATACTGTGGGGACTGGGGATACTGGGGGGACTGGGACTGGGGATACTGGGGGGGACTGAGGGATACTGGGGGGACTGGGGATACTGGGGGGACTGGGGATACTGGGAAGGACTAGGGATACTGGGGATATTGGGGGGACTGGGAGGGACTGGGGATACTGGGGGGATTTGGGATACTGGGGGGACTGGGGGATACTGGGGGGACTGGGGGATACTGGGGGGACTGGGGATACTGGGAAGGACTAGGGATACTGGGGATACTGGGGGGACTGGGGATACTGGGGGGACTGGGAGGGACTGGGGATACTGGGGGGATTTGGGATACTGGGGGGACTGAGAGATACTGGGGGGACTGGGGATACTGGGAAGGACTAGGGATACTGGGGATACTGGGGGGACTGGGGATACTGGGGGGACTGGGAGATGGTGGGGGGACTGGGGATACTGGGAAGGACTGGGAGATACTGGGAGGACTGGGGGGACTGGGGATACTGGGGGGATTGGGGATACTGGGGGGGGACTGGGAGGGACTGGGGGGACTGGGAGATGGTGGGGGGACTGGGGATACTGGGAAGGACTGGGAGATACTGGGAGGACTGGGAGGGACTGGGGATACTGGGGGGCTGGGGGGATACTGGGACTGTTGGAGTTTACTGGGGATTACTGGGGAGGTCGTGGGTGTTACTGGGGTCATTGGGGGTTACTGGGAGATGCTGGGAGCGCTGGGAGGCACTGGGAGCACTGGGAAATCCTGGGGAGGTACTGGGGGATGCTGGGAGCACTGGGAGGCACTGGGAACACTGGGGAATCCTGGGGAGGTACTGGGGGATGCTGGGAGCACTGGGAGATGCTGGGAGCACTGGGGTTTACTGGGAACATTGGGAGATGTTGAGAGCACTGGGAGGCACTGGGAACACTGGGAGGCACTGGGAACACTGGGGAATCCTGGGGAGGTACTGGGGGTTACTGGGAGCACTGGGAGGCGCTGGGAACACTGGGAGATGCTGGGGAGGTACTGGGGGTTACTGGGAACACTGGGAGGCGCTGGGAACACTGGGAGATGCTGGGGAGGTACTGGGGGTTACTGGGAACACTGGGAGATACTGGGAGGCACTGGGAACACTGGGAGATGCTGGGGGCACTGGGAGATGCTGGGGGCACTGGGGAATCCTGGGGAGGTACTGGGGGTTACTGGGAGCACTGGGATACACTGGGGGTTACTGGGAGGTGCTGGGAACACTGGGGAATCCTGGGGAGGTACTGGGGATTACTGGGAGCACTGGGAGATGCTGGGAGCACTGGGAGGCACTGGGAACACTGGGGAATCCTGGGGAGGTACTGGGGGTTACTGGGAGCACTGGGGGTTACTGGGGAGGTACTGGGATTACTGGGAGCACTGGTGTACTGGGAGTTACTGGGGAGGTACTGGGGTTACTGGGAGCCCTGGGGGTTACTGGGGAGGTACTGGGGTTACTGGGAGCCCTGGTGTCACTGGGAGTTAGTGGCAGGGGGTGACAAGGGGTGGCAGAGAGGTGACAGGGAGGTGACAGGGAGGTGGCAGGCAGGCCGTGGGGTGACAGGGAGGTGGCGGGGGTGACAGGAAGGCCGTGGGGGGACAGGGAGGCCGTGGGGTGACAGGGGGTGACAGGTGGCAGGGGGTGACAGGGAGGTGACAGGAGGTGACAGGGAGGTGACAGGGGGTGACAGGGAGGCCATGGGGTGACAGGGGGTGGCAGGGAGGTGACAGGGAGGTGGCAGGGAGGCCATGGGGTGACAGGGGGTGACAGGGAGGTGACAGGGAGGTGGCAGGGAGGCCGTGGGGGGACAGGGAGGCCGTGGGGGGACAGGGGGTGACAGGGAGGCCGTGGGGGGACAGGGAGGTGACAGGGGGTGACAGGGGGTGACAGGGAGGCCGTGGGGTGACAGGGAGGTGACAGGGAGGTGACAGGGGGTGACAGGGAGGTGGCCGTGGGGTGACCCTGTCCCCTCGCTGTCCCCGCAGCCTTCGAGTGCCCCGTGTGCCAGCAGCAGTGTCCCCTGGGTGACATCATGGAGAACCTGTTCCTGCAGGCGGGCAGCAGCGGGCAGGTACCGC
This sequence comes from Fringilla coelebs, assembly GCF_963513975.1. Classification (NCBI taxonomy): domain Eukaryota; kingdom Metazoa; phylum Chordata; class Aves; order Passeriformes; family Fringillidae; genus Fringilla; species Fringilla coelebs. Next base: position 809,717 of record NC_140062.1, read on the forward strand.
CTCGTTAGCGCTAATTAGCGCTAATTAACGCCGGCTGGGGGCCAGGGACGTGTCCCCCCCAGCGCGTCCCTTGTCCCCAGAGCTGCACCAGCTGCGAGGACAACGCCACCGCCACCAGCTTCTGCCTGGAGTGCTCGGAGCCGCTGTGTGCCACCTGCGTGGGGGCACACCTGAGGGTCAGGTACACCCGGGAGCACCGCGTGCAGCCCCTGGGTGAGCACTGCCACCTGTCCCTGTGTCACCTGTGTCACCTGTGTCACCTCCCTGTCACCTCCCTGTCACCCCTGTCCTGTCCCCATGGCTGTGTGCCACCTGCGTGGGGGCACACCTGAGGGTCAGGTACACCCGGGAGCACCGCGTGCAGCCCCTGGGTGAGCGCTGCCACCTGTCCCCTGTGTCATCTCTGTCACCCGTGTCACCTGTGTCACCTGTGTGATCTCCCTGTCGCCCCTGTCAGCTGTGTCACCTGTGTGATCTCCCTGTCACCGGCTGTTACTCCTGTCACCTGTGTCACCTGTGTCACCCCCTGTCCGTGCCCGTTATGAGGTGCTGACCTTGTCAGTGGGTCCGTCCCCGGTGCCACCCTGATCCCATTCCCCATTCCCATTCCCATTCCCCATTCCCATTCCCCATTCCCCATTCCCCATTCCCATTCCCCATTTCCATTCCCCATTCCCATTCCCCATTCCCATTCCCCATTCCCATTCCCATTCCCCATTCCCTATTCCCATCCCCATTCCCCATTCCCCATTCCCCATTCCCCATTCCCCATCCCCATTCCCATTCCCATTCCCCATTCCCATTCCCATTCCCCATCCCCATTCCCATTCCCATTCCCCATTCCCATTCCCATTCCCCATTCCCCATTCCCCATTCCCCATCCCCATTCCCATTCCCATTCCCCATTCCCATTCCCATTCCCCATTCCCCATTCCCCATTCCCCATTCCCCATTCCCCATTCCCATTCCCCATTCCATTCCCCATTCCCCATTCCCCATTCCCATTCCCCATTCCATTCCCCATTCCCCATTCCCATTCCCATTCCAATCTCTCCCATTCTCTCTCTCCTCAGGCTCTCCGGCCGATCCCGGTTCCGGTGCCGATCCCGGTTCTGATCCCATTCCCGGTTCCGATCCCGGCATTCCCAGTTCCGATCCCGATCCCGGTTCCGATCCCGATCCCAATCCCGGTTCCGGTCCGATCCCGTCCCGGTGCCGCTCCCACCCTCGGGAGCCGCTGGTTCTGTTCTGCAGCGCCTGCGACGCGCTGACCTGCCGGGAGTGCCACCGGGGCCCGCACCGACAGCACCCGTGAGTGTTAATTACCGCTAATTAATGCTAATTAGGGTTAATGAGTGCAATGGGCAGTGCCACCGCGGCCCGCACCGACAGCACCCGTGAGTGTTAATTACCGCTAATTAATGCTAATTAGGGTTAATGAGTGCAATGGGCAGTGCCACCGCGGCCCGCACCGACAGCACCCGTGAGTGTTAATTACCGCTAATTAATGCTAATTAGGGTTAATGAGTGCAATGGGCAGTGCCACCGCGGCCCGCACCGACAGCACCCGTGAGTGTTAATTACCGCTAATTAATGCTAATTAGGGTTAATGGGTGCAATGGGCAGTGCCACTGGGCTGGTACCCTCAGCTGTGTGTGTAATTAGCGCAGCAGTGCAGCCCTCAGCTGTGTGTGTAATTAGCGCTAATTAGCAAGGCAGTGCCCCTCAGCTGAGTGTGTGTAATTAGCGCTAATTAGCAAGGCAGTGCCCCTCAGCTGAGTGTGTGTAATTAGCGCTAATTAGCACGGCACTGCCCCTCAGCTGAGTGTGTGTAATTAGCGCTAATTAGCGTGGCAGTGCCCCTCAGCTGTGTGTGTAATTAGCGCTAATTAGCGCGGCACTGCCCCTCAGCTGGGTGTGTAATTAGCGCTAATTAGCGCGGCACTGCCCCTCAGCTGTGTGTGTGTAATTAGTGCTAATTAGCGCGGCAGTGCCCCTCAGCTGAGTGTGTGTAATTAGCGCTAATTAGCAGCTGTGTGTGTGTAATTAGCGCTCATTAGCAGCTGTGTGTGTGTAATTAGCGCTAATTAGCGTGGCAGTGCCCCTCAGCTGTGTGTGTAATTAGCGCTAATTAGCACAGCAGTGCCCCTCAGCTCTGTGTGTGTAATTAGTGCTAATTAGCAGGTACGTGTGTAATTAGCGTGGCAGTGCCCCTCAGCTGTGTGTGTAATTAGCGCTAATTAGCAGCTGTGTGTGTAATTAGCACTAATTAGCAGCTGCGTGTGCAATTAGCGCTAATTAGCGTGGCAGTGCCCCTCAGCTGAATGTGTAATTAGCGCTAATTGGCAACTGTGTGTGTAATTAGCGCTAATTAGCAGCTGCGTGTGTAATTAGCGCTAATTAGCAGCTGTGTGTGTAATTAGCGCTAATTAGAACTGGGATAAGGGGGATGGGTCTGGGTCAGTGCAGGGCCACCCCTGGAGGTGGCTTTAATTAATTAATTAATGAGGCTGATTAATTACTGGGTGACAGCTGGAGTTGGCTTGCCGTTAATTGCTGTTGTTAATTAATTGGGAACTTAATTACTGGGGCTATTTCTGATTTAATTACTGATTTAATTACTGAGTAATTATTGATTTTGGTAGTGGTTTAATTACTAATTCAATTATTGATTTAATTACTGATTCTATTGTTCATTTAATTATTGATTTAATTACTGAGGTTGTTTCTGGTTTAATTACTGATTTAATTGCGGGTTTAATTACTGATTTAATTACTGATTCTGTCACTGGTTTAATTACTGGTTTAATTATTAATTATATTGCTGATTCCGTTGCTGCATTAATTACTGATTTAATTATTGATTTTGTTTGTGATTTAATTATTGATTCTGTCACTGAGATATTTAATTAGCTTGATTGCCTCATTAATTAGCTCACTTCATCATGAATGGCTTTATATTTAATTAGCTTGATTGCCTCATTAATTAGCTCACTTCATCATGAATGGCTTGATATTTAATTAGCTTGATTACCTCATTAATTAGCTCACTTCATCATGAATGGCTTGATATTTAATTAGCTTGATTATCTCATTAATTAGCTCACTTCATCATGAATGGCTTGATATTTAATTAGCTTGGTTACCTCATTAATTAGCTCACTTCATCATGAATGGCTTGATATTTAATTAGCTTGGTTACCTCATTAATTAGCTCACTTCATCATGAATGGCGTTAATGACCGAGCCAGCAGCGTTTCTGTGGAGTCAGATCTGATGTCATTAATGTCATGTATGTCATTAACATAATTAATGTCATTAACATAATTCATGTCGTTAATGCAATTAACGTAATTAACCTCATTAACGTAATTAAGGATGCCAGACTCTGTGACCTGGGGCACCTCATTAGCTAAAACAATGCACTGAGTTAATGAGATGGGGGATGCCTAATGAGAAGAATTAATTACTTTATTGCTAATTAGCTAATGAGCTTCCTTTTTTTTCCCCCACTTTTCTCTTTTTTTTCCCATTTTCCTTTCCCATTTTCCTTTTCCCATTTTCCTTTCCCCATTTTTCATTTTCCCCTTTTTCTTTTTCCCACTTTTCTCCCATTCCCCCAATGTTTTCCTCCATTTCCCCATTTTTTCTCATTTTTCCCTTTATCCCCATTTCCCCCATTTCTCCCCATTTTCCCCCATGTTTTCCCTATGTTTTCCCCATGTTTTCCCCATTTCTCCCCCTTTTTTTCCCACTTTCCCCATTCCTCCCCTTCTGTCTTCACATTCTTCCTCATTTCCCCCCCCATTTCCCCCATTCCCCCCCTTTTCCCCCATTTTTCCCCATTCCCCCCATTTTTCCCCCATTTTCCCCCATTTCCCCCATTTTCCCCCCACATTTCCCCCATTTTTCCCACATTCCCCCCCTTTTCCCCTCATTTTTCACCATTTCCTCCATTTTTCCCACATTTCCCCCATTTTTCCCCTTTTCCCCCCATTTTCCCCCCTTTCCCCCCCATTTTTCCCCATTTCCCCGTTTCCCCCCATTCCCCCGTTTCCCCCATTTACCCCCCTTCCCTCCCCATTTTTCCCCATGTCCCCGTTTCCCCCATTTTCCCCCCATCTGCCCCCCACATTCCCAACACTCCCCCCCATTCCCCCCATTTTACCCCCACTTTTCCCCCATTTTTCCCCATCCCCCCATTTCTCCCCCCATTCCCTCCCATTTTTCCCCTATTTCCCCACATTTTCCCCTCGTTTCCCCCCTCCATTTCCCCCATTTTCCCCCCATTTTCCCCCCATTTCCCCCCATTTCCCCCCATTTCCCCCCATTTCTCCTCCATTTCCTCCCATTTTCCCCCATTTCCCCCACATTTCTCCCCCCATTTCTCCCCATTCCCCCCCATTTCTCCCCCCATTTGTCCTCCATTTCCCCCACATTTCCCCCACACTTCCCCCCCATCCCCCATCTCTCCCACCTATTTCCCCCCCATTTCTTCCCCATTTCTCCCCCATTTCCCCCACACTCCCCCCAATTACTCCCCCCAATTTCTCCCCCCATTTCCCCCATTTCTCCCCCCATTTCTCCCCCATTCCCCCCCATTTTCCCCCACATTTTCCCCCCACATTCCTCCATTTCCCCCCATGTTTCCCCCCTTTTCTCCCCCCATTTCCCCCCATTTCCCCATGTTTTCCCCCACATTCCCCCATGTTTCCCCCACATTCCCATTTTTCCCCACCTTCCCTCCCATTTGCACCCCCCAT